>NC_056730.1:1066855254-1066960254 GCF_019279795.1 Protopterus annectens | reverse complement strand
TGCTACCTTCCAGGCAGATATTCACTCACACATACACCCGCACACACAGTCCCTCACATACACACTCCCTAACACTACCTGACCACTAGACTCCCCAGCACTAACCTCTACCACATGGATTAACATGTCTTTTCTACCATGTTCAGTACTATAAACAGCCAGGAGCAGCTTTGCTCCTTTACCACAGGCAGCTCTGGGAGACAGTACATGATGAAATAGCATAAACCTCTCTCCTAGACTGCCTCATTAGCACTTATCATGGACTTGGAGACAGCCCACTGTGGTTTCTCATGTCTTCATGCAAAAGCACCATGGTAGGGCTGTCTCAGAATGCAGAAGGATTACAGCAAGGTATGCATATTGTGTACATCTCCCAGTAACCTTTCTGAATTCATTCCCTTAACTTTCTTGTAAAAATTCAGTTATCATAAAACTAATCCCCAGGATTCATGAAGCTTGCGCCAGGTGCAGGCGTAGCGTAGGTGGAATAATGCCAAATATGGCCATCGCGCGATTCAGGTACGATCCAATTCCATGTGCACTACCAGCGTACACCAGAACTGCGCAGCCCTCAGCATAGGTATGCTAATCACCCTATGTGCAGTGTCACACCATGCAAACGAAGGCATATAGTGATTCATGAAGTGGTGCAGGCGTAGCGTAAGCCCACGGAAATGTAAACCAAAAAACACGGTTTACATTTTCCCAAACAGAACATCGGAGCTATGGAAGTGGACCAGACTCATGTATTACAAAGTTAACATATGCCAATGGCTAAATACACAGCCAATGGCATAAGAAAAGATGCATAACACCTAAAAAACAACATTTAATGTCATGTCCACAGTAACGCACAGTATAACCGCAGGGCATGTGTGCGCAAACAGGAACACAAAGAAAATATATACAAATGTCGTAAAATCGCAATGTAATACAAATCAGGTTTTCACCATAATACGCAATGGTAGGCATGGTACACCACAACCAAGGTGCAAGGGTTGCTAAGGGCCTGCGACAGTGTTCGGCGCGGTAACTATGAATTAGTAGTCAATGCCATGCAAATGAGGCAGGTAATACTGAATCGCAAATGTCCCGCCGGATGAAGGATGTACCATACGGCACAGCTCTATAACACTGAGGAGTGACCCAGAGGAGATACATGACATCAGCAGAGGGGTGTGCCATCGTAGCAGTAAGCACATTGGAGCAATGCAAATCTGGCCTGGCCGTTGCTAAGCAAAGCTGCAGGACAGGGGTGGGGAGGAAGATATAGAATTGCTTAGCTGAGAGCACATATGGTGCCCGAAAGCGCATCTGTACGGGCATGAAAACATGCCCGAAACCTGGTAAGCAGATGCACATGCCGCAAACAATAGCACAAAAAGGAAGGTCAGGGGAAGAAAAGAAGGAAATGCCAAAGTAGGGTAATTGGAGTACTACTGAGCAATTAACACCAATCAACTCACGATGGCCAATCGATGGCAACTGACAAGTCTGCTCGCAAAAACCTGGAAAACAGGATAGGGGAGGCATTGGATTGCAAAGAAAGGAGGGGATGCATTGGATTGCAAAGATAGTAGATCTGTCATAGCAGAGCAAAGCAAACCGACAGTAGACCGGCAATAGAACACATTACGCAAGATAAGCCAGGTCTAGGAAAGTACAAATGAAAGCAGGCTGCTGGATACATGCCAGAAAATGGTAGGTGGAACATGCAGAAATGTAAAGGGAAGGTCAAGAGGTAATCCACGGCAGCCAAATGTAATTCAACACCAAAGGCACCACAATAGTAGTTCCGGTAGGAAAACACATAAGGTACCCTATAGCTACGATCGTACATACACACCCTATGACATCATCGGTGCTCATAGCACAATAGTATAAAGTGTGAAAGCACCCTACACACACCTGTGCATTCCCAAACACTGCACCATAGGTGTAAACACATGGGGAACTTTTAAAATGTACATGTTGGGAGCTGCCATAGCTGTGATTCATCAGCATGTGTTAGAGACTGACGGTGTTGTGCAGGATGATGCCGAGAACCACCGCAGGCCCCGGAGGAGGAGGAGAAGAGTGTTCAGACCAAACCAGGGGCTACATGATCTGGAGATAGTAGAGTGTTACAGGGTGGACAGGGACATCTTACAGCAAATAGTGGAGCTGTGCCGGCCACGCCTGAGAACCAGAAACAACAGAGGGGAACCCATCATAGTGGACAGGAAGGTATGTGTAAGCTTGCGAATACTAGCCACAGGTACTTTTCAAAGGCCAACTGGAGATATAATGAGGATATCACAGGCATCAGCATCCAGGGTACTACACCAGTTCCTGGATGCCATGTTACCACATGCCAATGAGCATATATACTTCCCCCGAACTCAGGAGGAGTTGGCCAGCAATATGCGTCTCTTCCACCATGTGGCACACTACCTGGAGGTACTAGGTGCGATAGACTGCATGCACATACATATGAAGTCACCACCTGGTGGGCATGGTAGGTGCTACATAAACCGCAAGGGATTCCACTCCATCAACTGCCAGGTTGTGTGCAATGCCCAGGGCATTATCATGGATGTGTGTGCTGGCAGCCCTGGAAGCTACCATGACTCCCATATCTGGCATGCCTCACAGCTGTATCAGGTATTTGTCAGGGAGGACATCCCACATGGCCACCTTGTGGGGGATGCTGGCTATGCACTGGAGCCGTGGATGATAACTCCCATTAGAAATGCACACACACCCATGCAAGAATGCCATAATGAGGCACACGCACAAACCAGAATCATCATAGAGCGTGTGTTCGGGATGCTGAAATCATGGTTCCTGTGCTTGGACACATCTGGTGGAGCCTTGCAGTACTCTCCAGGCACGTGTGCCCACATCTTCATAGTATGTGCCATGCTACGTAATATGATCCTGCGGAAACAGCTTCAGCAGGGACAAAATGGTGAAGGCCCTCATAGCCCACCGCAATTGCCAAGGCCATCACAGGCACAGAGGGATTCAGACCATGAACACACTGTGCCAGCCCCAGTAGGCAGACGGAGGCGTGCCCAATATGCCTATGCCTTGGCAAAGAGGGAACGTATAGCACATACTCTGACAGTGTAGGCCCCTACAGACTGACTCACCTCTCCACGTGCACACAGAGTAAAATGGATGGCACACAAACACGACCACCTGTAAATTGTAATGTATAGGTGGCCCACTGTGTGAATCCTACATAGGCAGCCCTCAAACATTGTACACACAACAGCTATTGGAACACGGAATGTCAACACCTGAACAGTACATGCGCCTATCAGCATATGTTGGTGCTGTGTGTATAGGTTCCCAGGTACATCAGTAGGTACATGCCCGATTGTCAGAGGCCATACACCAAATGGAGAAAACAGTGTCCGCTGTCACCACATCGAGTAACCAACTGTCGCTTAGTGGAGCAGAGGCAATCGCGGGAGCACATGTGTGTAAGCACTGTTCTGCACACACTCAGCACGGATTCTCTGCTGCGTTAATGAGGGGCTCCACATAATGTAATCATGGATGTTGTGTCAAGGCATGGGGTGTACCCATGACAGGTATTCATCACCCCAGCATGCTCCACCTACGGTCGTTTGAAGGTGTAGCACAGTATTGTGTGTGGCTCACTGTGATATACATACCCAATGCCGGAGCGCATCCAGTAAACATCACATGGACATACCATTAACTGGACTCATCAATATGTAAACTAACTGAGTTACCCATGTGAGTGCAGTATGGAGTAACAGCCATAGTATACTCCACATACAAAACAACATAACATGTGTACAAATTCCAGATGTCCAAGTGTTAAATGCAGTGACCGTCGTGCATGTTCCCGGTCCCACGTCCTGCAAGGGATGTAACGTAATCCCAAAGGCACGAGTAATGTATGTTGGATGCAGGTCATCAGATCATGTTTAGCACACATTAGCGGGAATATGCATTGCCCACTGCTGGTAAACGACGTTTAAATATGACTATACGGATATGCACGAAACAGGACTAAGCTTCTCCGAATATCGCGCAGATCACGGCCAATGATGTCCAGAACAGGTGAAACCAGCATTATTCACCCCTGTACTAATAGCGCCTGCTCTGAAGGGTAAAATGACCACTGCCAGGAGTAGAACACGCAATCATGTATACAATCACCTAACACTATTGCTAGCCAAGATGTACCTACGGTAGGGTTGTCACCTCTTCAAATGACCAATGTGGGACATACGTCAGATGTCTGCAGGCCGACACATACACCTGGCCAGTACGAAAATCAGAACTTCACTGTTTTGCCTAGATGAAAGCTTATTCTTGTAATGTTTACTTACTTATTCTGTTTCTATAACATATAGGTGGTTCAGATACAGAATAACTGTTTTATGCAACTATTACATAAACTATAGGAAATAAGTATGTCATAAAATCTCAAGACATTTGCCATGTTTACAAATATTTTGCAGGACACAACTGCCCAAAGAGGGACTGTCCCTCGCAAAGTGGGACAGCTGGTAACCCGAACCTATGGCAGGTGTGTAATGTGACAGGTACAGACACAAACGTGCGGAGTCCAGGAAACAGTATACACCGACAAGTACACAATGAAAGGTGTAGCTTGCCTGTCACTTTCCCTGAGATATATATATATATATATATATATATATATATATATATATATATATATATATATATATATATACATATATATAATACAGATAGAAAGGGCGATAGAGTGATATATCTTGATATATACGGATTCACCGATATCTGCAAATATATAGATAGGTCAATGACATTCATAACACCTTGGATGTACAAATAAATAGGATACCACCAACTATGGAATGTGTAACATACCGACACGTGTAACCACGAGGCTGAAAGAGTGAAAGAACACAGTACCGGAACAGTAGAACCGCGAGTACTACTATGACGATATGAAGGGACATTTAGCTACCGCTGCCGGTGTTGCGGTCCACGTAGGTACTGTGTTCAACTGTGTTTGTGAGTGCCGTAGTCTGTGTATGTGTGTGTTGAGGGTGCCGTGTGCATTTCCGTGTGACTGTAATGTGTGTGTGTCCACATCATGTGTCTGTTAGTGCCAACTCAGAGGTAGATCATTACGGTAGGTGTGGGTATAGCTAGCCGTAGGCATATGGTTACCACCTGTCCCACATTAGGAGGGACAGCCCCTCCCTGGGCAGGTGTGTCCTGACATAAAACATTACAAAGGGCAAATGTCCGAGATTGTAGGACATTATTATGTCCCATATATTATGTAATAGTTGCATGAAATAATTATGCCTGTATGTAAGAAACGTAAATGTTGCATGCAATATGATAAATAGCCAAAGTCCCACAACAATAGGTATGTATTGAGGATAAAAGTATGTGCTATCCTGTGTACTGACCATGGCTATGTGTCGGCCTGTAAACACCGCTGTGTGTCCCGCAAGTGTTCAACAATGGCCATATGAAAAGGTGGCAGCCCATGGCAAAGAGGTTCTGTCACCAACACAACTGCAATGACTTCAAATATCTAGGACAGAAATACACGGGATAGCTGTCATTTAGAAATATCCCTTTACATATCGCTGCAATTCCGGAGGTATGGAAGTATCAACCTCACCTGCATACTATATAGAAACCAATTAACAACGTCCCAATGTAAAATCCTGTAACATAAGTCTACTAACTGATAGCTCTTTAATTAGGGAAGGGGCCCACACACATATATATCTGTAATATGTAGAAATGCAAGCCCCACAAACCTGTATATGCTACGTACACCCACCAACATCCCCCACACTAGAAACTATAGCAATACAGACTGTAATTACAGCACAAACATCCAGTCAGTCAATTACATCTGCAGAACCGTCAACATACCTTGTGAGAGACACAATTAAAGGCGCCATGCAAAATTGTAGCCGTTGTATAATGGAACAAACGGCGATGTTACAGGTTTTGTTTGAAATAGTCCATTATCAGACGGTTGGGATGGCAGGTACACCCAAATGTTGAACCACATACTCTAGCCATCACACACAATCCACGGGGGACATGAATCCAAAGTACACTTGTCTCTACACATACAGTTGCAATTACACAGAACAAAACACAATACAGGCCGTCTCCCCGAAGGTAGGGCAAATGGGCAATGCCCAAGTGGAGAATTCAATTATACCCCACTGTTGCCGCGTACGTGGCGTATGGAGTAGCTGCACAGCTGATGTGCAAGTAATTAGTCACTCAGGAACACCAATTGGCGGCAGGAAACCACGTTACAGGTATCGAAGTATATAAGGATGACTTGCCAGACATTCAAACTGTATGTTCATACCATATAACTGTTTAAACAGTGTAAGAGAGATAGAGACGAAAGTCCAGAATGATAACAAGGTATGTAGAACACTCGGTATGTAAGTGTATGTATAGCATGTTTTGTATTAATTATTTAGTGTATGTATAACCTGGTTTGCATTAATTAAAAGTGTCCGCAATGCATAAAGTGCGAAAAGGTATTTATGTAGTGATGTCTTGCTGAGCATACTAACGCTTGTAGAAACTGTGCGTCCAGCAGTGGGCCACAAGGTAAACATCACAGACACCACAAGGGATGCTACATGAGGGCTTTAAACAGAACAATTCCATAAAACCCGCCGTCAGTGGTAGGGTATGTCCAACAAGTACGTGCCATAGCAGGGGATAGTATATGTTGATATACTGTCACAGTAGGCATGTGTATGGGCATATAATGACAATGACATGTCTAAGGTGGTCCCGCTGTGCAAGTATGCTTTGGATTATAGGATACTATATAAAATATGTGTAATGTATAGTATTGTAGGTAGATATTCTACACAGCATAACAAGCATATCATGCAAACCAAAGGTATCGTCTGTTGGCATGTACAATAACAGGATACATATGGCTTGTAGTCATGGGACATTATAATAGCATGGTAGCTAATCTAAATGGAAGGGCTACCAAGTAACCATGCACAAAGGACATGTAATAGCTTCACAGGTTCATAGTGGGGTAGTATGCAGTCTGGCAAGTCTATGTGTAAGCACAACTACAGTGTTCACACCAGTGGCACCTCTCTAGGGTAGTGTCCTGTGAACAGCAGAGCCATGTGTTACCTGCACCTCTGCACAGTACAGCCACTGCAGTGATCCCTGGCATACATGTGTCTCCCATCCACGAAGTGAGGTATCACATGAACAGTGCTACTGAGTGTCCCTGTGTGATGTACATATGAATAATGTTCCAAAGCATGGTGAATGTCCGGTTTGGGAATGTAACCCTCAAGCACATCCCACTCATCATTGCGTGTGTGCACATATCCATGAGCATGTTGCTCACAGTGGCTTTTGCTTATGTCGCGTATGTGGAGTATATCCATTAATATTGTTGTGGACATGGGCCCTGTCTGTTCAGCAGAGGTCACCCCTGAATATGTA
The DNA here is from genome assembly GCF_019279795.1 of Protopterus annectens. NCBI lineage: Eukaryota > Metazoa > Chordata > Ceratodontiformes > Protopteridae > Protopterus > Protopterus annectens. The sequence continues at coordinate 1,066,952,766 of NC_056730.1, read as the reverse complement.
GTATGCAAATGTGTACAGACGTGATGTCCATAGTTCAGCTGCATACTTTAACTGTCGGAGCTCAATAAACGTCATGGCGTGTTAATGTTGTGGTATGTAAAGCTGTAGCTGTTGTGTAAGTTACACCCTAAATGGGGTGTTGTACCCTTGAATGTGTGTAGAAGTCTGGAGTTCAGAGGTACAATGGGTGCCTATGTACCAGCTACACACCCAGTACAGATAAGTGTGGCCACGTAGAAGGATATCCACACCACAGTGGCAATATGGTAATCACAGGAGTGAGTGCAACATACGTGTACTACGAACACGTATAATGTGACATGTATGTAGGGGACTACCACCTATGTGATAGTCAGTGGGTGAATGGTGTAATGCAAAGGTTATGTTCATGCACCTTGTGTCATGCAGCTTGAGGCCATGATATTCATATCAGGTATCCGTCACAGTGACACCTGTATGGATGGAGTCAGTATCAGCTGGTGGATCAGTCATGATGCTTTGTATGCAGGGGTTTGTAAAGCTAGGCAGGGAAAGTCCCTCTGTGCTAGCCTGCACCTCAGGGAAGCATATACTGAACATGAGGGACCCTATGACTGAGAACTGTGGTATGCCAAGTGTAACTGAAATGCAGTAGGTACTATTGTATGCTACCCTCATTGTGTGTGTCCTGTCCATGAGCCACATTGCATAACATCCTGAGACATAGGGAACGATGTGCAGGTGGATGTGTATGTTGTCAATACCAGAATGGAGAACGGTGCTGAAAGGCAATGAGAGGACAATGTAAGCTGTGTGGACCCCCGTACCATCATCAACTACCCTGGTAACTGTATGAAAGGAGTCCACCAGGTGTAGGAGCCATGCTCTGGCCCTAACAAGTCCAACCTGGGTGGCATCAAAGGACCGGAGCCCAACAATGTCTCTGTGAATGACATCCATGATGATGTGCCCCATAGCCGTGCAGAACAGTCCAGTCAGGTGTGTAGGACAATAGTCCCACTCGTGCATTGTGGTGCCACCTGTGTGGAGTGTGATAACGGCTGCTGTGTGCCATTCAGGGGCCACAATGTCTGATACAAGGCTATTACCGAATATGGTGGCCTAGTGGGGAGACATGTCGTTCAGTGGTTTGTGGACATCACAGCCTGGGATTTTGGAAGGTAACATAGGGCCAGTGTCCCAGGACATATAGAGTGCAGGTTAGTACTGTGTAGGTGTGACCGCAGGGACACCACAATGTTCCTGCATGGATTGTTGCCCTGTAATGAGTGAGAGGGTGTAATGTTAGCATTGAATCTATCCGCCAGCATGTTGCCAACATCACCTGGTTCTGTAATGTTCCTGAGTGACTGTTGTATGTGAGAGCAGATGTGAGTATCGCCATTGACTACTGACATACCACCATAATGCCTTGTGGTACATGCCGGAATGTGTCACAGTAATGTTTACGTAGCTAGTCTTGGAGTATGTGATGAGGGATCCTGTGGCCCTACCGAGGCTGACCAGTGAGCTACCCCACCCATGGGATTGTACACCACTGTGCAACAGCCTCCTCCCATTGTTGTAAATTATGTCCATGGATCTTGACTACCAGAGTGGTGTCTGTTATCTGGTGGGTACCATCATGGCTCTGTGTGGAATAGCATGATCCATGCAGTTGTGTACGTGCTAATGAAGTGCACTGGGGTATGTTTCAGCATTTGTATGTGCATTGTCCATCTGCACGGGTGTCATGACGTTAACTACCGCTGTCATAAGACGTCTGTAGTAGGTGTTGTAGTACTCATGTACTGTGTATGCCGTGAAGGGTGTGGTGCCAGGATATGGCTAACAAGGGTGATTAGCATATGTTCAGAATCCACCAATGAGGGGATAACCCCAGGTGTGGAACACCAGTCACATGTTGGTAGTGTTCATGTCAAGGATAATGTTGGTCTTGGAGGTGGCGTGTATGGGTTGATCCAGCCGAGTGGAGGTTATGACTCATGGATGTGTTGGTACATGAGTGGCTATCCCAGTTAAGTGTGGGGTAGTGTCAGTCTCACATCAGTAGTAGCTGTCTGAGCCCTACTGTCCAGTACACCAACAAATGAGGTCTGGTAACCGTGGGGTATATTGTTGAATCTGTAGCTTGTTACAATGTGTATAGCGGTTCTGGACACAGTTAGTTGCACATGGAGCACCTCTGATGCACTGTGCTAAGTAACAAGCCAGGATGTGTGTACAACATAGTGGAATATGGGAACACCTCAGCTGTGGGTGTGCCGGTCCAGGTACGTGCCTGAAAGGTATGGTCTGTCTATAACCTGTCATTGCAGGTGTGCTCTGCAGAGCCTAGAGGCAGGCCCCTGTCACTGCAGAGATATTGAAGTGGTGCATTATAAGGTATGCCTTGCCTGCATGCATCACAGAGGAAGATGTCAAGCATTGTGTCACATGACCCCATGTTTTGCATGCCAGTTCCCGTTCTGCCGGTGACTGTTATTGGAAACTGTGCAAGACAGGCAGTATAGAAGCAGCAAGAGCCTTACATGTGATCTGTACACCCAGGGCTGACAGGTGCAGGTTATCTGTGCCAAAGCATCGTGTTGTTTGACCAGGTCAGTCAAAGTGGACAGATACCAGATGCCTGTGGAATGATAGCAGAAGCATAGGCAACTGTTGAAGTGACACAATCAGTCATTGTACAGTGGTATCAGGTCCGGATGAATGCATAATGCTCCCCAGGGCTTGGCCCATACCTTCAGGGCTACAAGACTGGTGAGCTATTGCATGTCCCTGCACACGTAGTCTGTGAAGTGGCATCTTAGGGTAGACACACTAACATGGAGAATGACAGTCACATTGTACCTGGTGAGGTGTGGCATGGGTGCATAGGTTATGTTGCAGAACCAGTTACCCGACAGCAAGATGTAAGTGACTATTACCTTGTGTAGCCTGGTGAGTGGAACAGCAGTGTGACGACCTACAGAGTCACCTATGACTGGTGTGTTGTGTATGTTATAACACCCTACTGGCTGTATGTGATGGGCACACATACGTCTGTGGGCTATAAGTTGGTGATGTTGTGTTTGGTGATGGGGGCTGCCTTTGGTGCCTACACAGAGTATGGGGAGGTACTGCACAAGTTGTCCTCGTATGTGTGGCCTGTGGTGGAGATCATGTGAGACTATGTGATGAGTGGGGTGTGTTGCGAATGTTACACATCCCCACATGACTGTCAGGTGCAGTCAGGGTTGGTGACAGAATTACCACCAGCAGGGCTGCATATGTGTCCCCCACAGGCTGTAGTGTCATATGTTGGGAGGTGATCATTGAATGTGTACATGAGACAATTGCTCTATTGCCACATGTACAACATATCCATCATATAGACATGCAATAGCACTGGTACGTGACAGTTGGACATGCCTGTATATACAACCATGTCTTACAGGATATGTGAGTTACGTGTGTACAACAGCTGTTGTACTGTAAGCAGACTGGAAATGTGAGGACAGACAGTGTATCTGTGGGAAATGGTGTGGAATGGGTGCTATATTAATCATAGCTCATGACATGCTCACAAGTTCTGAACAAGTGCTGAGCATGAACATACAATACAGATAGGGTGTTAGATAATATCAACCCACAAGTGGTGACAACAGTTATAATGGGTGGCACCGCACTATAACCCTGCTGATTATGGTCTGCATGTTCATGAACTATTATCAATGTAGATGTTAGCAGTACAGATGTACAAGACAGTACGGATGTTTGATTACAAATACCTTTGTATGTCACAGGTGTGTTCTACCAGTGACCTGTTGACAGACTCACAACTACAAAAGGTGCCATAGTGACATGTGCTTATCACACCAGTGCCAGCTGCAGTAAAACAGGGTTAATGTGTTGTACTCCACCCTCATTGTAGCCCATACCACACAGACAAATGTCAGGCATCTGTGTATGTAAGGATGTGAATGGCCATGACCTATGAACAATAGCTGTGTCAGTGTTGTGAACAACATACAGAATGGGCTGTGTGGGTGAGGTGTGTGACATATGTGCGCATTCTGATGGATGATATCAGCATTGTCACTGCTAGGTGAACATCCCTGTACCCATTAACTACCACCTAGGCTGTGGTCAAAATTATGGACACTGTGTAAGGGATGGTGCTGTGCAGTACACCTCCCTGACTTGGTGACATCAACAGGCCCCTTAGGTAGTCATACGAGGTACCCATGTCATGACAGTGTGCCATCCATGAGCACGGAGATCATTGGACAGGCATAAACACCACTTGGGTGACCAATATTGGATCACATATCACCTTTAAGGGGTAATGGCCATGCGTGGATGGGCGATACCAGCCTTCACAATCCTCACCTCCACTATGCAGCATGGTGTCTACCTTGCATAAAGACATGTGCTACACTATGATGATGGACATGCTACATGTCCATATGCTGATCTGAAATACATACGTCATGGACAACCACCGTCCTAATACTAGGATCGCCACATGCTGGACAGATCCCTGTGCCATACATGTGACATACTCCCACCATACCAAGCAACCCTGTCCATCAAAGCTGCACATGTCATCCCTGTCATAGATGGTGTGATGGCCGCATGGTAGATGTAGTATCAACTGTCTGGATCAGTAATGTGGCACTGATGCACCTCGCGGTGGCATAATGGCTGTTGGATACAGCTAGGAAACCTTGCCCGTACATGTTATAGTTGATAACCATCCCTGCAAATGACGTCCGACTAGCCATTGTCCCATGTCTATCACATGTGCAATACAGGCGATCTGTGGCAGGATGTTGAACAGCTGTACAGTGCTGTGTAGATGTATATGGCAAAACACATGCATGTACAGGTTTCCATGCGTATGTGTGCATTGTCACTGCTCAAGTCCGTTAAGGCTGTGTCTGTGTTGATATGTGACATATACACAGCATCAAGGTCAACAGCATTACCGTGGACACATCCAGGCATGTGCAGATAGGTAAGAACACCAGTGCAGGCAAACAGACATGCCCACATCAAGACAGCATTCACATGGAGTATGAACACTGTAATGAGGTGACACACATATATGGTGATGATATCCAATGCATAATGGGTGTTACATGTGTGTGACACAAACATGTCAGTCATATCAGTGTCATGATTTTTTGCAAAGATAACTGTGCAGATGTACTAGATGTCATAGAAATGTATGTGCAGCAGTATCTCTGTACATCTCTGAAAATGTCACCTGTCACCATCATTATGTCTTACAGATAATGCCTCGTACACGCCTTCCAGCGCACAGCCGCCAGGAGGATGATGTCCTCATCCCGTACCTCCATGAAAACTATGAGGTGTTGTTCAGCCATGTGCCACAGCATGCCCAGCAGTGGGACAACCTGTGGCATGATTTTCGCAGGAGGGAAAACGATGTGGGTGGCCATAACTGCACCTACCAGCAGGTGCGCAGACACTGCACAGACTTGATACGATATGCAAAACAGCATGCCACTGGAATCGCCAGGGAACAAGGTGGAACAGGTGGTGGGCCACTGACCCAGCCCCCACTCACACACACTGAGGAACTACTGGCCAGTCTGGGGATACCCTCAGAACAGCATCCACAAACACTAGCTGCCATCGTGGAGGTGGGTGTCTCCCAACCAATGAGCCTGGAGTTTCCTGGTAAGCCAGTACTGCACATATGGCTACTATATCCCATTTATGTGCATGTGTCACTGTACATTATGTAATGTAACAACATAGGCATGGTATGTGGACACACATGCAGCATACTACAGTATGCTACCCTGTGTATGCACACATGTGCATACTATATGCTATTGTACAGGCGAATGTGTTAACATGCACAGTGCACCCTGTGGCTGTCATACAGTCATGGATAATGTTCATATTGCTGTTTCACCCCTATACAGGTACCTCTGGCGTGCCGCACAGACATGAATCCATTGCAGGTGAGACTTTCATCAGTATCAGGCATCTTAAAGCATAGATCTATTCGCCATGTGGCCAGTTAGCACTTGTACACTTGATGTTCGTTCCATTCACGATATACATGTCGTGTCACCCATCATTCACACTGGCCACCCATGTGCAATATATACAAACAAAATGATACACTGACATTAAACCAGAGTATTTGGCATTGCTACATGTATGGTCAGCTGTGCATACTTAGGTGGAGGTGGAGGTGTTCTACAATGGAGGCATATGTACTATACATTGGAACAACACGTGGGGTATGCAAACAGTACCACACAGTGAGCTGTGATATGGGCAGCCCACAGGAGTCACCATTGTGTTATATGCCCCTGCAATGTGTGCACACATTGTGATGTGCCATCTGACATATCCCAGACATGTAGTGTATTGGCTGCAATAATGTCACACTATCCCATAACCCATACCTCACATACAACCTGTTGTCTGCATAGCCCAGTGGATGGTGACATATCTGACATCTCTGGGTGTATGTCATATGGGACAACACAGACATGTGTGATAGATGGCCATCACACACATTTTTCCAACACATGTGCACACATGGCCATGGGGGATGGCCTGAGATATGTAGCCGCACAGTAGATGTGATGTGTATACACCCTGTTTCACATTGTCCACACATGGTCCAATTATAGCATTAGTTGACCAATTATACAGTTGATGTGGTACACTGGACATCCTAAAAGCCTGTGCACAGCCAGTGGAGGTGTCACTGACGTCTACCATATAAGATGTGTTGAACATCACGCCTGTGTCATAGCATGACAGTAGTCACCTCTACAGCTTCCACAGACATTGACACCACATCAGGCCACAGATACTGTACATTTCCCTTGCTGCTGTAGGACATCACCGTTAGCTGTGCACTTCATGTGTGTGGTACATCAATGTCATGTGGGACATGGTGAATTGACAAGTCCGCTATGTGCGGACATGGTTGCCAGGCAGCTAAGACTCTGTAGTTGTTGTGCAGGGGTGTCATCTGTAGGTCCTCCAGTGACCTGTCACATGACACAGCATGGTTTGGTGTGTATACACCTCAGCATCATGGGTCACAATCCACAGTTAAGTCATGGGTATGCATGCAGTTATGGCTAAGCAATGTGTACATATTATGCACTGTATAGCAATATAGACACCTTATGATGCCATGCAATGGCACTGTATCTGTACTTCACACTGTAGAGCAATGTAGACGGCTCACACTACTCTTCCATGCACATGCACATTTGCTAAACATGCATTCTGTCTGTAGGGCATACAGACAACACCGCAATGTGATGCCCATTACGATACTGTACATGTGTCAGGACACCATTGTGTCAGACATGTATGCATGTTAATGCACATGTCAGCAGATTACATGTCAAGGTCACGTCAGCCATGTGTACTGTTATCCTGTTCTGGTCCACATGTTGTACCACGGGGATGCATGCATACTACCATGATTGTGTGAACGGCATGGCTACTGATATGACACCTGCTTGCTGTAGTGTGCACCCCAGGGGGTATGCTTACTAACACTATTAATGTCTGTGCTGCATGCCGCCTGCTGTATCACAGGCATGCTGCATGCCATCTGTCAAATCACATGCATGGTGTGTGTGTGTGTGTGTGTGTGTGTGTGTGTGTGTGTGTGTGTGTGTGTGTGTGTGTGTGTGTGCGTGTCTGTGTGTGTCTGTGTGTGTGTCATTTGTAGTTTAGAGTCTTTCTTTGCATTCACAGGTGATGTAGGTGCGTTACCCTCCTGCGATCCATCTGATGTTAGTGTTCCCACAGATACTAGCAGTGATGAACATATGCATGAGGTACAGGCAGGGTTGTCAGGGGCTGAATATGTGCCAATGGTTGCCATCCCAGCTATTTCCCCCTCTTCCGTGCTCACAGTTCTGCTGCCAACACATACCGCATCACCAGTGGTCATAGAGGAAGGACAGTCAGCGTCTGTTAGTGTGGAACAGGAACATGTGGTGGCTACAGAAGGTGTGTCTCCACACCATGGTGTCAGTGTAATGTCTGCAGATGTGCCACACAGGCATGTGGCCAGTGCTGCTCGTAGGAGGACCCCTGGCAGACATGCACCTGCAGGACAGAGCGCAGCAGCTGGTATCACCAGACCCATGTTCCAGACTGTAATGGCAGCACAGGCACATGCTGAATGGCAGAACAAAGAAGGCCAGATTCTGCAGAGGGCTGCTATCCGTACCCTAAATGACAACATTCAGGCATTGGCAAATGCACAACAGCAGATTGCTGATGTTCTGGACAGGCGATTGGGTGACATGGTCGGAATCCTTGACCGTGGCATGGCAATCCGTCAGCGTGAGCTGTCTGTGCTGGAACATCTGGTAGGAGGGAGGCGTAGGCCACGTGGACGTAGGCCAGCTACACCACCTAGTGCAGGTCGACATGAGCTTGCCACCTCACATGCCCATTCCCATAGTGCCAGTAGCAGTAGCAGTGCAGCTGCTGCTGTGCTGTCCACACCAGGACACAGCAGGCCACGTGGACTTGGCCCTGGATGTTCCCAGCGGGGACACGGTTCCAGTGGACATGTGTTGTCGGACAGTAGCCAATCTGTACCTCTGTCTGGTAGTGCCCGTACAACCCCTGGCAGGCACAGGTCACGTGGCCATGGCCGGACACAGTGAGCTGTACAACCTGGTCTGTACAATCTGGAGCTGTCAATAATACCCCTGTGTAGGCCTCACAAAAGGCAGAACTGTGTGCACACATACACGCACACAGCAAACACATCTGTAGGGCACCATAACACCCACATGCATACTGAACAGACATGTCCAATCATATCACTGGCGCTTACCCACACACATGATGTCACCCATTGGTGCAGCCTATGCCCCTGGTAAACATTTTCACCCTGTGCATATGATGAAGCCTGTGCTGCATCCCTGTCATCCACACCATCGGTGCAGGGACATGCTCAAATGGTCTGATGCACAGGGTGAACAGAATAGTGAGAAGTGTATATTACATTAGTTGTGTACGACTTGTTAGGGAAGTGTATATTACATTAGTTGTGTAAGAATAGTGAGAGACGTGTATATTACATTAGTTGTGTACTGTTGACACACACCAGGCATACCATGTAGTACAGGTGTAGCATGCATTGTTATATGTTCACAGTATGTGTCTCAGCAACAACAGTAACAGCATGTTGGTAATGATGCCCTGGTTCCCTCCTTATGGTCTACTTGCATGTGCCTACAGGTAGCAGTGTTTGCAGTCTCCCATGTGTAACTGTGGAGTACTCACAGGCATGTATGGCAATCTCAGCATGCTATAAGTAGCCTCAACTGGACAGCTGGAATGTCTAACATACCACAGATGTCCACATATATACTGATCCAGCAGCATATATGCAGTTTAATAGGCTACAGTGGCTAGAGACATGACATCCATACCAGGTCACATCACAGGTATGTTGACATGGTGCAGGGGTTGTACACAGCGGTCTGGCCAATGATAACATTAGAGGCCACTTGATAGCATGAAGCCTCACTGTGTAGCAGTAATACCCTGTCACATTACAGGAACATGCCCACACTCACGGGGTCAACAACACTATAACGCACACCCCATAGTGTTGAGGTGAGGACACTTGCCTATGTGGTCATCACCCTCACAGTACTGTGCACCCACATGACGCGACACAGAGAAAGGATATGTACAGGCAGCCAGTACGACTGAGACTGATGGCATCAACAAGGTAGTAGACTGCATCACCATGAGGGGTTAGGGATCCTGTGTGTTCTGTATGGTAGCATACACCCTCACTCCATGCACCAGACAGCCATACATACATACACACACACCCACACACTGTGGAGACCACAACTGTCATAGACTTACGGATAGCTGATGTGTGTGATACACACACCACACCTGCCTACGTCATGCTTTCCACACTGCAGTATGTACAGATGTCTACAACAGTGTACAGGGTGTGTAACAATTGGGGTGTATTCCCCACCATATGTGGCATATATGGTCACACATGCAAACACACATGGCAGTACTATGAATGATACACCTGCTATATGATGATACGTCTGACAGACATGCAGCAGTATTGGCCGCATTATGTGTACGAATGCTATGTCCGGCAATTGTGCTGCTATATGCACATGGGAGGATGTAAGTGTTACAGGTGTCAAGTGATGTACAGTCGGTAACACCCGACCGCTGTGTCGGTTTTATGTCTTCACTGTCAAATAACAGTAACATAGCGTACTGTTTGCACATGTAATGGTAGGATGGTGTGTGACACACCTGTAAGCCGTCCCCAGTGAACATCCATCTACACTGGTGGATCATCACTTTATGTATACACATCCATCCATACCTGATGTACATCCTACCGTACTGTCAGTATGCCATCATATACAGGTGTCAATGATGGGGCTGCATTGCAACTGTATGTTGTAGTTAGGCACAGATGAGTTACTTACATCAGCTACTGCACATGCAGGGTAGCTGCATGCACACTACAGTTTGTACATGTGTGTTGGTCCTGCATGCCTGTCATGTAGCCATGTTTGTATGCATTACAATTGGTGGACATGTGTGGTGACATACATAACACATGGATTGTTGTATGATAGGATGGGTGTCATGGGTAACTAGTACAGAGGGAATGTGTCCTCAGTCAACATTGCTACCTCATGTACTGTTGGCATTCAACAGCCATGGACCCACCTTCCATTTGTGTGCGTATGATTGCTGTAGCCACTTGTCTGCATGGAGGACAGCAAAAGCTATGCTATGTACATATGTGTTGTGTGTGTGGTCCATGCACATATCCACTGCAATTACATGTATGACATATCCAAACATGTGTGTTCGTTGGTGTACAGCGACAGTCATCTGTCACAGCTGTGTAAGACCCAGGGCCCCTGGTATGTGTAGAGCCGACCTGGTTATGTACAGTGGTATCATTGCAATGCATAACACATGATGGAACCCTGTCGGTACATGTGTAGTCTGCACAGTTGCTGTACACCTATGTACAGTCCACTGGTCATGAGTCACACGGTGTTGTGTTGATGTATGGCTGTGTATTGCTGGTCCAATGACATGGTGATGTCTGAGGGCTACATTGTAGACTGCGGTGCGTACCTCTGTGATCTGCACCTGAGACATATGTGATGGCTCCTGAGTGTGTACAGGTCAATACATGTGAGTGGCCTTCATGTACGTGGGGACAGTAATACCATACTGTGCCCTTCTGAGTTTAGAATCCATGTGCATGCAAGACGGCCCTTTACAACTGCTGTGTGTGAGCATGCCCAGTACGCCATTGTGTAGTTGGACACACAGTACATTCCAAACTGCGCCCTTACGTGTTTAGAATCCGTGTGCATGCAAGACAGCCATTTGCAACTGCTAAGTGTGTGAGCATGCCCAGTACGCCGGTGTGTAGTTGGACACACAGTACATTCCAAACTGCGCCCTTACGTGTTTAGAATCCGTGTGCATGCAAGATGGCCCTTTTCAGCTGCTAAGTGTGTGAGTATGTCCAGTACTCCATTGTGTAGTTGGACACACAGTACATTCCAATCTGCTCCCTTACGTGTTTAGAATCCGTGTGCATGCAAGACGGCCCTTTGCAACTGCTAAGTGTGTGAGCATGCCCAGTACGCCGTTGTGTAGATGGACACTCAGTACATTCCAAATGGACGTGTGATACTAAGTGTGTGGGCATGGCCTGTGACACATTGTGTCGGTGATGTGCCTCTGTGTATGGGCATGGCCATTGACATCCTGTATAGTGATGGTGGACATCCAGGCAACAGATGTCCATTTTCAATGTCACGATGGATGCCTACATTGAACACACTGGTTGACTGCCTTGCAGGGTGTACTGTCTGTGGCACGTCCCATATCTATGTAGTGGTGTTGTAATGTTCCATAGATATTTAGTTGCCCCGATCACACCACTGCCGTGTGTTTGTCTATGTCTACCTTGGGACAGTAATATGCTTTCAGACTGCTCACTCTCTATACATTCCCTATCAGCGTCCTTGCCTTTGCGGATGATGTCACCCACCTAGAAGTATGCCTCTGGGAGTGCTGTGTTCAGTAATCTCGGTAGCGTGTTCTATAAATGCATAATGTTGTAGTGTGATAAGATAGTTTGGTGTATGTTCGACTCCTAGTCCTGCCAAGTGTGTGCCTCTGTGTCTGTGTGTGTGTGTGTTTCCAGCTGCCTGGGGACACAGTAATGCTTTTAGATGCCTCACACCACATACATTCCCTATCGGCGTCTTTGCCTTTGCGGATGATGTCACCCACATAGAAGTATGCCTCTGGGAGTGCTGTGTTGAGTAATCTCAGTAGCACGTTCTGTAAATGCGTATTGTTGTAGTGTGATAAGGTATTTAGGTCTATGTTCGACTCCCAGCCCTGCCAAGTGTGTGTGTGTTTCCAGCTGCCTGGGGACACGGTAATGCTTTTAGATGCCTCACACCACATCCATTCCCTATCGGCGTCTTTGCCTTTGCAGATGATGCCACCCACCTAAAAGTATGCCTCTGGGAGTGCTCTGTTGAGTAATCTCGGTAGCACATTCTGTAAATGCGTATTGCTCTAGTGTGATAAGGTAGTTAGGTGTATGTTTGACTCCCAGCCCTGCCAAGTGTGTGCATCTGTGTGTGTGTGTGTGTGTGTGTGTGTGTGTGTTTCCAGCTGCCTGGGGACACGATAATGCTTTTTGACACCTCACACCACATACATTACCTATCGGCATCTTTGCCTTTGTGGATGATGTCACCCACCTAGAAGTATGCCTCTGGGAGCACTGTGTTGAGAAATCTTGGTAGCACGTTCTGTAAATGCGTTTTGCAGTAGTGTGATAAGGTAGTTAGGTGTATGTTCGACTCCCAGCCTTGCCAAGTGTGTGCCTCTGCGTGTGTGTGTGTTTCCAGCTGCCTGGGGACACGGTAATGCTTTTAGACGCCTCACACCACATACATTCCCTATCGGCGTCTTTGCCTTTGCGGATGATGTCACCCACCTAGAAGTATGCCTCTGGGAGCACTATGTTTAGTAATCTTGGTAGCACATTCTGTAAATGCGTAATGCTGTAGTGCGATAAGGTAGTTAGGTATGTGTTCTAATCCCAATCCTGCCACGTGTGTGTGAGTTTCCCGCTGCATGACAACAGTACATTGCTTTTACACTATTCATTCTCCATAGAATCTGTACGGCGTCTTTGCCTTTGATGCTGATGCCAGCAAGCTAGACGTATGCCTGTGTGAATGCTGTGATCTAGCAATCACGGTAGTGCATTCTGTACATGCGTAATGCTGTAGTGTGATAAGGTAGTTAGGTATGTGTTCTAATCCCAATCCTGCCAAGTGTGTGTGTGTGTGTGTGTGTGTGTATATACACACATATATATATATATATATATATATATATATATATATATATATATATATATATATATAGATATAGATATATATATATATGTAATATAGATAGATATAGATATGTATGTGGATATTAGCACTATTGAATGTGCTGCATTATCTATACGTGATCACCTTTGATGTATGTAAATCTGCTATGGCTCTGTGATAGTGCACATACTGTGTGCTGCAGTGATCCTGGGTTATAGTTGTGTAGTGACCAGTTATTTTTTTGCTGGGTATTACAAGGGACATTGAAAACAATGATAGCACAGCACCTTTAAATGACTGTGTGCACATCTCAGCAACAGTCAGCAGTGGTTATTACTTCGGAGGATGAGTATGGCTCATATAACTATGTATTAACTGACAATACTATGCAAATCAGGTTAACATTACTGACTCCCATTTATCCACAGGTTGTGATACAGATCCCTAGAATGTATGTGTATACATTGACAGGTGCAGGACTGGAATATTGTTGAATGCATGGAAGGGTGTCCATGGCCAATAACGGCGATCTGTACAGCCTGGCAGGTACGGTCTGCGACTGTCCCACAACCTCCTGTATATGGCTGACACATGCTGAAACTGTGTACATGCAGACACACACACATGAAACAAACAGCTAGGGCTAACACACACACACACACACACACACACACACACACACACACACACACACACATTTCATGAACATTGGGCCATGCAAACACTGTTGTCCCTCACACTCACACACACACACATACACACACACACACACACACACACACACACACACACACATACTTACATGTTGATTGGATGGCTCAATGACAGGCTCTGGAAAAGAAACACCATACCCTGTGCATATGATGACACCTGTGCCACCACCTGTAATGTGTAACAGTGATGCAGGAACAGACTAACATGGTGCTGATGCACAGGGTGGCTTTATAGCACTGTATTAATGTTAAAATGTTGTTAACACAAAGTGTGATATCCTTCTAGGTGTATGTAAGCAGGCATGATGCATTGCAGCTATGACCATCAATGTAGTATAGTTTACAGCACTGTTAATACTGAAGATTTATTATCCATCCATGTGCCATTTGACTGACGTGTGTAGTATTGGCAGCATGTGTTTCAGAGTGTGCAGTACATGTGTGATGTGTGTAGCACAGATTTATACATGCTTACAAATGCGTACACTGGCTTCCACGAAATTACACAGGCTTCAACATTCTTACACTAGCTTACTCGTTCTTCAACGCACGCACACGGGCTGACATGAGTGCACACATGCTTACTCGAGCTTACAGGCATGCACAGGCGTGAACACACTGTAAGCAGGTTTGCAAGAAACATCAGTGATATCCATGGTGTACACCGTCAGTTTCCTGACTTTTTACCTAGGATAAATCATAACATGCCTCTTCCACTGATGAGTAACTGACAGCAAACATGTGACACACTGCTCCGATAGGATTACAGTGTTTTATACATACACACTCATGATGCCACCTATCTTCTACTCTGATAGTCCTCTTAACCTACTCTTACACTGTAGTGGCTTGGCCCATATGGCATGACAAATTGTGATTCACTATCCTCAGCCTCAATTGCATCGGATTACCTACTAATGCTTGGTTACATCTCTGACAGAGCGCTTCCACACTTAGCAACCAGTACTCAGTAGCCATGTTGTCTTCAGCTTGCTATTCACCTGCATGGTGAACTAACTTTTAACTAAAATTACAATTTCTATGTATATTTTAAATATTTTTCTTGTTTTAAAAGCGCCAGCGTTTTACCGCCGCTGTGCTACGCTTACACACCGGAGATCGGGGGAGGACAAATAGAGTTTTATTAATTTCCAATGGAAAAATATGCCACTGGCCTTATATTTGGCCATTGGCATGCTTCTTCGACTAAATTCATCCTTTATTTGCAGCTGACATTGCTCCGTTTAGCTACTTGCAGAACGTAAGAAAACACAAGTGGAAAAAAACTAAGGGTAATGCTGCTCAATGCCAGAAGTCTAAACCTCAAGATGCACGCCCTCGAAGCCCTCCTCAGTATGGAGAACATCGATGTCTGTGCAGTGACTGAAACCTGGTTCAAGGCTCCTGAGAGCACCCCAGCACTATCAGGTTTTACCTCATATCATGCTTTCCGGCTCCAAAACTTGGACCGAACCACAAAAGAAAGGGGAGTATCCATATTCATCAAAGATACCCACACCTCCAGGTTAGTGGCAACGCACGAAGCATCGGAGACCATCCAGGTGCAACTAACCATAGGCAAAACTGCCTTACAGTTTGTAGCATGTTACAGACCACCCTCTCAAACTCAAGAACCCCACACAACCTTCCTGAAGACACTGGAGAGTATGAATGTCTCTCCAAATACCATCATATTGGGAGACTTCAACTACCCAAACATAGACTGGGAACATTACTCAAGCCCCAACACCCTAGCCCAAAGGTTCCTAGAATTCATAAACTCAAATGCAATGGAACAACTGGTCACCATTCCCACAAGAGGAGACAATATACTAGACCTGATCATCACAAACATGGGGACAAAATGCTCCACACCGGAAGTATATCCCTCTTTGGTGAGATTAGACCATAAATTAATCTCACTGGAAATCCACATCCCCCTCCCCCTGCACAAAAGACCACAGTGAAGAACTTCTCAAAAGCCAACTTCACACTTCTTAAGACTGAAGTGGTATCCTTCAAGGCCCCTGGGCCAGTGGAAACCACAACCCACACTGCTGAATCTTTTGCAAATGCCTTCTATGGGCACCTTCAAGAATGCATGGATCATGCAATCCCAAATAAAACCAAGACCCATTCCCCCAAAGGCAGGCGCCCGGACTGGTGGACCCCAGCCATAAACAAACTTTACAACAGGAGGAGGAAGCTACTACATGACAGAGCAAAATCCCTAAAAGGGAAGGCATCTCTGATCAGTACTAGCAAAAAACTACGATCACTCATAAAATCATCCTAGGCCAACTTTGAGAGAAAAATCACAAAAGACACAAAAGACAATCACAAGGCCTTCTTTAGCTATGTTAGAAACCTAGGTGGAAACTCCCAGATATGCTCAGAGTTAGTCTAAAATGACACAAAATACACTGAACCCACTGACATTGCCAACATTCTGGCAGACAGGTTCAGTGCAAATTTCTCCTCCCCCTCCACCCCAAAAGGAGAATAAACTATCCCAGCAGAGTGTAGCCTCCCTAACATCTCAGATGCCCAGGTGAGAGCCGCCCTCTCTAAAGCTAAAAACACAGCATCAATGGGACTGGACGGTGTCCCGGGCTGTGTGCTACATGAACTCCAAGAGGAACTAAACCCACACATAAGGCTGCTGTTTAATCTTAGCCTTACTACAGGATATGTACCCAAAGAGTGGCGTACGGCAACAGTGGTCCCACTTCACAAAGGCGGTGCTTCTACGGACCCTGGAAATTACCACCCCATAAGCTTGACGAGCCTGGTCTGCAAAGTTATGGAGAGGATCATTATGGAACTCATAAACAAAGACATTGGGGACCTACAGACATTGGATCCCACCCAATTTGGCTTTGTCAAGGGCAGATCCTGCCTTTTGAACTTGGTCGACTTTTTTGAAACAGTCACTAAGGCCATTGATGAGGGTAAGGCAGTTCACACAGCCTACCTTGACCTTGCAAAAGCCTTTGACACAATACCCCACTCGGGCATCATAGACAAACTCACCAGCTTAAATGTAAACCCATATATCACAAGATGGGTTGCAAACTGGCTCAAGGACAAAACCCACAGGGTCAGAGTTGCTGGAGCTATGTCAGACTCTAAGCCAGTCACAAGCGGTGTCCCACAGGGCTCAGTCCTGGGACCCCTCTTGTTCGGCATTTATTTTTCTGAGGTACAGGCAAACATAGGAGGATTGTGGCTGACAAAGTTTGCAGATGACTGCAAACTGGGCGCCATAATTGATACTCCAGCGGACACAAACATCCTTCAGAGAGGCCTCATAGAGACGGATGATTGGTGCCAGAGCCATGGCCTTAAGCTGAATGCCAAAAAATGTATAGTCATACCCTTTGGGAAAAACAAGGTACCCACAAATTACCACATAGGTGGTAATCCATTAAGTACAGAAGAGGTAATCAGGGACCTAGGGACCCAGGTTGACAGTAACCTCTCATTTGACACTCACATTGCCAAAGTGGTTAGGAAGACCTTCTATATTGCCCACCTTATCATGAAGGGTTTCACATCTAGATCAAGAGAGGTCATTGTGCCCCTGTACTCTTCTCTTATCAGGCCAATGATTGAGTACAATGCCCCATTTGGGATGTATCTTACCCGACACCTGCAGCAGTTGGAAAGACCC
Source organism: Protopterus annectens (assembly GCF_019279795.1). Taxonomy (NCBI): domain Eukaryota; kingdom Metazoa; phylum Chordata; order Ceratodontiformes; family Protopteridae; genus Protopterus; species Protopterus annectens. The sequence goes on along the minus strand of NC_056730.1, from coordinate 1,066,934,929 downwards.
CAAAAGTTCCTCACCAAGAGGATAAAGGGTCTTAAACATATGTCATATGCTGCCCAACTGAAAAAACTCCAGCTCTATTCAGTCGCATACCGCCTACTCAGAGGTGATCTGTGCCTGACGTACAAGGCCATGTCCAATCCGGAATTAATGGACATGCTCCACCTCAGAAAATCCAAATCCATCAGAGCCACGAGAGCAAGAGACTTAAACCTCAACACAGAAATAAATAGGATGTGCTGGAGGGACAGATTCATAACCCAGAGGCTCCCTACACTCTGGAACAGAATCCCAATCCATGTTAGGCAGAGCCCCTCACTAACTCTATTCAAGAGAAATCTTGACGAGTGGATGGGAGATCGTAGGTTTACTGTGGGGCTCATCTCTGTGTCACTACTAGACAGAGGCACAGTAAACTAAACCCTAAAAGGGCGTAGTATTCTCATCCTAAGGGGTGGTGAAAGCCACACACACTCTGGCTAGGCTTATAAATGCCCTAGGGCAGATAGCCTAGTATGAACCTATGAACCTATGAACCTATGTAACTTGGTTAACATCCGAGTACATTTCTGCACATAACTCTACTCTTGCACGGACAGCTTACTGTTTCATGTATCACAAATTTACATCATTTGCATAGCTTTCACCTACAAATGGGGTAATTTGCATATCCTAACATTGTCCGTGCAATGTTCATTTTAGGGGCTGTCTTACACGCCCCTACAGGATATTGCTGAATAGCTTGGCAGACATCTTGCCTTGCTCTACTTTTACTCTACTCGTACACGCCAGCCAAGGCTCCATGACTCCTGGCCTAAGCTTTGCTGTGTGCTAATATGTCTATTTGTGGAGTATGCATGGCTGTAGGTATGTTTTGACTTGCTATGTCTGACATTTCTGCAGAGCAGCTCCCACTTTCATCATTTGTAAAGGTGACAGCCCTATAGGTACTATATATACAGCTGTGACATTTGACAAGTCAACACATACCTGCGGTCAGTACTAAACTGTCTACTTCAGCGCTTTTCATACCTTCAGATTTTTCTTGTAGTAGTATAGTCAGTAATACTATTTCCTATAACAAGTATCTGTTTCTGATACAAGATATATCATTTTATTACACCACTACACACAAGAAGAAATCACAGGCCAGATGCCATTACATTCCTTTTGCAGGACACACCCGCCCAGAGTGTTATGTTCCTCACAAAAGCCAACAGGTGCTAATCAAAACATATTATGCTATCATCTACCTTAAGTGTTCACCAGTATTTGCGCTTTCCGTCAGTGGCAGAACTCACATGCGAGTGTGGGAGACTGAACACTGTATTGGGGACACTGCATAACACCCTGAGGGATACATTTATTTTGTTTCACAGGGCATAAGTATTCATTCACATTTATCGAGGTACATGCTTTTGGCTTATACATGTTTTGTCATTTGTCATCACGTCTTTCTTCACACCTGTCCACGTGAAATCACTAGTTCTGTACATTTATTTAGGACAGGGTTACCTTCATACATCTCAACTGTACACATTTTGGGTAAATGTCCACAACTTAGACTTATAATGTTGTCCCTTTTTTCATAATATTGTGCCTTTCTGGTAAATTAGTGGCAAGTCATTAAGGACTGTGAGGTTAGATAATAATGACAGACATTAGTATTTTATAATTAATAACCCTCAAAACATTCATACTAATGAATTATCCATTATTCTATCAACGTTCTAACTTTGTCAGAGGAATATTTAAAATAGTCCCTATTTGTACTTATTTTAATATGCCTTTGTCCAGATGTCTTATTCTGAAAGGTTGAGAGGTATGGTTACCATCTTATTCGTACGCATGTACGTCCATGATAATCACTTACATGACACTGATATAAGTCCCTACATCTTCCCCCAATGGTTTACACAATATCCAGAAGATGGATTCTTCATTTTTGGAAGGTATAGGCATGTGCTATACCCACATAGGAATATTAATCACTCCCATGGGGTGGACCTACTAAATCTGTGCCAACCAACACCTGGGAACCTAGGCCCATTATTGCATACCCATGATTCCCATACCTGACACCCCTCCACAGTAGTCATAAGACATATTTAATGTGAGCGATAATAAAGTATGAAGACACTTTTAAGCACTATCCTCTCTCCGCGTATCGGGACATATGTCATACATTCTGTCAACCCATGTGTTATTACCCTTGCACAAGCTACTGTTGCATGTACAGCTATATTGTAGCTGCGGATGTGACTTTCTTTGCTTTGATCATTACAGGACGGTGCCTGTAGTGGACCAATTTTTGGGGTCCTGCAAAGGACACCTATATCCATGTTTAAAGAGTAGAACTTGCAGATTTGGCACACTGGTACGTTCCGGGCAATGGTTTGGAAAGCAGCAGTGTATTTACCTTTCTTGCATGTCTGTATGTCTATCCATAATAGCTATGATGTAACCTATTTATGTACATGTGTTATATCTACAAGGACATATGTTTATATGTTTGTTATGTATATATCAATTAATGTATTGTGTGTATATATATATATATATATATATATATATATATATATGTCTATATTCTTTATTTCATATAGTTATTTAGTTTAAGTATGTGGATATATATCTATACACAGATATATATATCCATATATAGATATATAAATAAACGTATAGAAAACAGCATTCATTTGCTAAGCTGTGAGCGGATTACACACGCGCAGGCGCACTTGCATATCCTTATTGTGGGTTACATATGTTTACTATGACTTTGTGCTTACGTGGGCTTTATTAATTGTGATTGTACCAGTAAAATATCTGTAATCCGGTTAACGGACATATGCGAAACACACATTCACCTTTACATATTTAAATGTCTTTACAGCACAGGCGCATTCATTACACTTTAAACTTATATGTGCTGTAGTCGTAATTGACCCGGGACTGCATTCACGTTGGCCGGATGCTGTAACCACTATACTATTGGTGTTCTGACTCATTTATATGCATACCCATAGTACATAGCTACATTAACATACGCCTTACCTCTTCACTTACAACACAGGCATCCATTCTCCTGCTGGGAAAAACATGGTACTACATATTATACATTCCCTATTCCCTACTGCTCTGGACCCAAGCTGCATATTTAATCACTCCAAGGATATGCAGAACTCCAAGGCTTATAGTCCTGGCACATACAAGTCTTTGATTGTCAGGGTGCTCATGTGGTGATCTGGGTTTAGGCTTGTCCGCCTGGTGAACGGAACTGCCCTGACCGAGTTCAAATGTCAGACAAAGCACATGGACAGAATTTGTCCATTTTATAGATTTTTACCTGTGTTTACAGACACAGGTGTTTTGGCACCTGTCAGCAGCTTTTTATGTTGGCAATACATAATATGGGTGGGGGTGGTTACAATACATAATCCACGGTGAGGGGTGTTCCTATTCACTTTTGACTATTTCCTGTATGCATTCATACAAGGATTATTATTTTGGATATGAATTAACTACAGGTATGCAGTAGTACAGTAAACAAATGTGAAGGTTTGTTACTGTAAATATGTACGGACCTCTGTAATACACTGTTGTTTTCTGGCAAATCAGTAGCTAATCATTAAAGACTGAAGTCAGAACATAATGACAGACAGTTGAGCTTCAGACTTCATACTCCTCAGGTAATTAATGTCAATGTACAAACTGTTATTCTATCAACTTTCTAAGTTTCTAAGAGCAATCTTTACAAATTGTCCCTACTTTTGGGCCTTTGTCCCACTTTTATTCACGGCTTTGTCCAGATATCTTGCTCTCAGAGCTTGACAGGTATGGTCGGTCACACCTACACACACATTAAGTGTCCCTCACACAGTAGATCAGGGTTATCCTGTTTACGTCAGTGCCTTCATCACCCTTATACCATTTGCCACTATGCGAATGTGTGCAATATATTCTCCTTCTTATTCGTGTCGGGACATGTGCGTCACGGGCAAGTGTTTGATCCTGGGTAGTAGGTTATGCATGACCACTTAGGGCTGGACAGTGTTGTGCACCTCTAATGCACATTCCAACTTCTGTCCAGATATCTACAGGACTGGACTTCGTGTCTTCTGTTCTAATGTTTAAACAGGTTACGTATCCCATGAGGGATATCCAAAAATTGGACCGATCCACAACAAGAGGAATACCGAACATCTTTTTGGAGTTACGAAAATGTGATGAGGTTGTGTGCAATCCTGCAACCGCCTAGGGTGACATTACCTACAACATATGTGTAGTGGTCACTATGTGTAGCTGTGGCTGCACCAAACCAGTAGGCCAAGTACGGCTGGATTTGGTGGATGTTCAGGTACGGGAGTGGGTTGTGCGATGTGGAGGGAATGCTGGGTAGTCCATTATGCATCCAGGTGTGTTGCATTTGTTATGGCCAGTTCCATCCAGGTGTGTTGCATTTGTTATGGCCAGTTCCATCAGGACCAATCTGTGAGTATGTGCCGGTGACATATCTATACATTTGTATCGCACATTTCAATATTCATCTGTTTGTGGGATTGTGTTCTACAGTATGGCCTGTCTGCTTGTATTGCAACTGTTTATACATGTGTTTGTGTTTCTTTCAGCTTCACCCATTGCTCCCTCATACACCTCCGGTTCACCTATTCTGCATACGACACAGTATCGCCTTGGAGGATTGTACCATTACCCATCCACCCCACACACACAGATTCCTCACACCCCCTACATCACGTACACATGTGTCTGGTACCTGTATGGCTGTGTGGACTACCCTGCCATATTTGCTTTCCACATGCTATACCTCACGCACATAGCCACACGCCCATACATAACTTTCATTACATGGTTGGCATACCCGGGTACTACCCGTTCGACTGTGACACATCCTGACAAGTTCAGCTTGTACCGCTAACTTCCAGATTTTGGCAGCCTGTTGTACTCATTGGTAGGATGCCACCTTTTCCTATGTCCAGGATGGGATATATTCCATACACATATCCGACTGTAGTGGACAACACTTCTCCACAGTCAATGGTAGGGTTGCCACCTTTTCAATTGGCCAAAGTGGGACATTTTTGGTACAAACATCACATTTTACAGGCCGACACATACCCACAGTCAGTACACAGGATAGAACTTAGAATTCTTGCCTATATAAAAGCTTATTCTTGGAGCAGTTTAGTTGCTTATTCTGTTTCTTATAACATTTATGTAATTTAGATACAGAACAACTGTTTAATGCAACTATTACATAACGTATAGGGAATAATTTTGTCCTATAATCTCAGGACATTTGCCATTTTTACAGGTTTTTGTCAGGACACAACTGCCCAAAGAGGGACTGTCACTTGCAAAGTGGGACAGGTGGTAATCCTAGTCGACGGTACGGATAATACTGTTCCTTTCAGCCTACATGTGTCCTTATTGTTGTAGCTGTTTATATGCTCCTTCTGTTTCGTTTACATGCTTATTCTATTTCCTATCACATTTGGTATGTGAAATACGGACATACCTTTTGTATGTGACTATTACATGCCTTGTGGGATATGATTCGGACATACAGTTGCTAGATATCTACATTTCTCGTGTATTTTGTTATGGACACATCTGCCCAGCTGTGTACCCTCCCTCACAGTGTACCTACTGGCGGCTCACTAACATATGATGCATTTCACTTCCACTTGGTATGGCTATCTACACTGCATTGAACTACGGCCACACGGTCTTCCATGTCATTTGTTCATGGGATAGGGACCCGTTATTCCCTACCGTGCATTTGTGTTTGCTTCTTCATTTTGTGGTCGCAGGTACTTTCTTGCATGCTTTGCATACGTTTCAGTATCCGTGGACACTGACGTGATTACTATCTTGCAACTTGTTATATGCAAGCATTTTAGGTTGCACATCGACAGCTGCCATTTCCATGCCTCCGTGCGGCACTTCAACAGGCCCTATGCACTCGTGCTCCTTTCCTGTGCACGTGGCTGTGTCGGCAGCACGCCTTCATTAATAGGCATTTGGCACTACTGCACCCTCTTCATGTCGCACGGTCGGCGCAAGCCTAACGCTGGCCTTGCGCCGAGCTTCATGAATCCCGGGGAATGTCTAAAGTGCTAGATTATTTTTACCTTATACTGTTTGATAAACAGTTTTGTTTTAGAAATGTTTTATGTATCTCACATTAGCCTTGGGTCTGTTGTGCTGATTTTTTGTGTACACTATGTAGTATTGTTTTTTTTTCTCTTCTCCGTCAAATTGTAATCTGTTTTCTTCATTTAACTGGATAGTTGTAAATGCAGTTTATGATTTGTGACCTTTTTTTGCATTTGATTTACTGTGCTGTTTTCAAATGCCTTTCAGAGTAGACTGCCTTGTTCTGCCTTTAATAGTGTATAATCTGTAATTGAATTGTCTATAAACATGAATGGCTTTGTATGTTCTGTTGTTAGTAGGTATCAATATATTCTGCATGAGTTACACACTTGCTCATGGACCAGTCCACTGACTTGTTTATAAAATAAGCAAATAAATAAAATGAAATACTAACAACACTGTGTAAGTATGGTGAGACAAACTTGGCAGATGATGAGTCATTTACTGATAGTGACATCACAACAGATGTAGTGATCAGCAAACTTAATAAATTTAAGAACAGTATGGCCCAAAAAGCTTTTTTTCTTAGTGTTTTTCCCATATGACTGTCATGTCTATTGGTTATAGAAATCACAGAAATCATATAAACTACAAGATAACAGAGCCATGTGGCCATTTACTCCTTGCCAGTACCCACCCTCAGACCATACCTCACATTCTCAAGGAGAATTAGGCCAGTCATGCTGCCATTCATTTGTGTAAAAACCTCTGGCAGATTTAAGGGTCACCTGGAGGGAGCTATCTAAACAGCAATGGAGGTTATGTGTTCCCCTGCACTGTATGTTGCCTTCAGTGGTTATCATTTTGGAGGGAGCCCTTACTTCACTGGCCTAAGGACCTGGCTTTACCTCCCCTAGACTGAGGCCCCTCATGTTTAATAATGTACTCTAACTACTTCCAAGCCAGAAAAGGACTCTGTGTGCCTCTGCTTGTGTCACATATGTGGGGCAGTGAATTGGTGATCTTCTGTTAATTCATTATCCTTCCCTGTGGCAGGTTGACATTTGTATTACTCTCAAAGTGCCACCCAGATGGAGTGCACATATCTCTGTGCAAGGACAATGGCTACAGTGCTCCCTGCAGCATGAAGGACACAGACATTTCAGCCCTTCATCTTACATGGTATGGCACCTGCCAGCTGCTAGCTATCATTAACGCAATGGACCAGAGTATTTTTCTTCACACCCAGGATGGGCAATCCCATTGTTAACCTCTTACTTCCACTCTCCTTGCTGGCTTCTTCAATGTTTACATCACTGTTCAAGTCTTGGTCATCTATGTCTTATGCAGGCCTTTATTACTCTGTGCCACAGGGCTGTCTGACGTGACAAAGAATCCTAATGTGTGTTTTTTTAATATAGACATGGAGGTTCCTGACATGCCTTACATGATTCCTGTTGAAGCTGTAAAAACTGCAACTGCAGTCCTCAGAACTGTAAGACTGTTAAAATCCAAACACTAGGAACAGTCCACAAAATATAACCAATAACTGAACTGTAAGACTGTATGTAAGTGGGATGTACACTGATTGTATGTATCAGGGATGCATGGTTCATACATTAGGGGTGAAGAGAATTAAAGCCCCATGCAAAAATGCTTTAATTGTGTCACATTGAGTTGTGGGATGTACTGCAACTGTATGCCACTCATAATATACTTTTGGTAGTTGAAGAATCACAATTACCTGTTTCACACTCATTAGAGAGGCACTATATCAACATATGTCTGATTAATTTAATAATCCTTAAAGAGGAAGTGCTACATGATGTAAAGAAAAAAGGTTATGTGATTTTGTTGCTCAAACAAGGGAGTAAAACATTTTCAATGGATAGTGCACGGTGGTGCTGCGGTTAGCGTTGTCGCCTCACAGCAAGAGGTTTTGCCATTCGATTCTCGGTTGGAGCGCCTTCTGTGTGGAGTCTGCATGTCCTCCCTGCAGTCGTGTAATGTTAAAGACATGCAGGTAGTTGTGTGTGTGAATGGGTGTGCCTCCTTTGAAGGTTGGGCATTGGGCTGGCAACTTGGCACTGTAAAAATCCACTGCTAATCATTAGCAGACTGGAGTTCCACTGTGGTGACCCTTAACTGGGAAAAGCCAAAAGACATTACTAGTACACTAGTCAGCTTAAACTGTGGTGGACTTTAAGATTATGAAAAGAATACTTAAGAAAATATTTGAGGGATTCATGGATAATGACCATTTAATGATTTTCCATGTGCTTTTACTGCTGGCATATCATGACAATTGAATCATGCTGATTTTTATAAATGATTGAAAAAAAGATAGGGACTGGATCATCCATGCAAATGTGGTATCAATGTGTTTTTTACACCATATTTGAATCAGTAGATAATGTATGTGACATATATGTATACGATGGAGGTGAGCTGTGTATAAACTGACTATATATGCTAGGATTTTGAAAAAAAAAATAGATGACACTTGTAGGTAAATAAAAGTGAATATAAAGTAATATTTTAATTTCCTTAGCCTTCACGTCTGTGTCAGTAGCAGCAGCCTGAAGGTTATATTAATCTCTGAAGTTTTTCTAGAGCATTCTTGAGATTTGTGTCTAACCTTGCTCCAAAAGCTCAAACTAGGTAAGTTCTTGAGTCATTCACTGCATGTTGAAATAGTCTGTGTTTTGGGAGATAGGGACAGGTTCCAAGATAAATTTCACATTTTGCACAAGCATAGAGAAGAAATAAAGTCATGGGCATGGGACAGCTACCTGATGAATAACTGCATATTTTGTTGGGTGGCATGATGCCAGAGCACTTCTATAGGCTAGGCTTGTAAAGGCTCCAGGGTCATTAGCCTAGTAAACATCTATGAACCAATGAACCTATAGCTTCTCAGTCACTGGATAACATAAATCTCAGCTGTTCCTGATTTTGCACAACATCCCTAATTTTGCGTCATATTGTTGACCTATCCCTTGTATAATATTTGATTTTCTGGCAAATCACTGAAGATTACAGGCAGTCAGTAAAACTAAACATTAGACTTCCACAGCTTCTTATTTTTCACAAAACCTATCTTGATGCAAACCCTGTTGCTCTATTAACTCTCTGAGTGAAATGGAATAATTTAAACAAGTGCCTGTGATTTTGGACCTTTGATCTAAACTATTTTTGACTTTGTATCTTACTCTTGAGCGAAGAAGTTGACCACTGTGCTAGAAAATAAAAAGATGACTGATTTACGCACTTTTAATGGAATGTAATATGCTATAAACAAATACAGAAAGAAAAAAAACGGGCTTTTGGGGTACAAAATTGCAGCACATATAAATGAAGATTTCATGATAGCAAAATAGCAGTCGTTTTGAATAATGAAAATAAATATAGGAAAAGAGACTGTAAGATGGAGCTGTAAATGTATTTAAGTAATTCCTTTGATTGTGAAGATAAATAACAGATCCTAGAATGCTAGTGGTGAAAAAATTAACTTCCCATGCTTAATTAGCCAGAGAATGAGAGAATAATGAGTGAAAGCCTTTTCTATTCAAAAACTTACCATCAATTATACTTTAGTGCATAGCTCTCAACTGTATAGATTTTTGCAGAATATCCAGATTTTTGCCTCATATTTCTGGTCTGTTCTTCATAAAATGTGTTGATTTCTGCCAAATCATGGAGTAATGAAGTCACTAAATAATGGCATGTATTTGATTTTCAGACTCAATATCCTTCAGAAAATGCATGCAAATACAAATCTTGTTATTCTAGCAACTTTCTATGTTTATCGGAGCAGTATTTAACAACTTCCCCTATTTTACGGCCTTTGTCGACTCTTTATTTACACTTCTTCCAGATTTCTTGCACTAAGAAGTTGACAGGTAGGCTGAGTGGTAGTTATGGATTTTTAATCAATAGCTCTTGGTGATTGCATTAGGCAATGAGTACCTTAGCTACTTGTGGGTTCAGTTCCTAGAAGGAAAAAATAGCTTTTCTGGAGATTTTCTCCCTGGGTCTCCACTGAAAATGGGCACTTTCTCACCCAGTCGGACTTTCCTGGTAAACAAATTAAAATAGTAAAAATAAATAAATATCTTTTGACTAGTCATGTTTCATTCTAAGAACAATGCTCAAGGACTCAAATGTTACAACTAGTAAGAAGTGAATTCCAGCATAACTCCCACTGTACACTGCTACTGTAACTCTCATACCATGTAGGGAAAATTGCATTTTTATTTATTTAACAAGTTAAATAAGTGCTAAGAATAAACAGTTATGCATGTTTCAGTACTCATGTGACTTTGAACAAGAATGGTAACCAAAATTTTAGCTTCACACAAAGACCATTTGAAATTTAAGCTGAGTGTGACATGCCACTCTAGAATGCTTTATGCATATTTATTGCATCACTGTTGAAAGCAATTATAAATAGCATATTTGAGATGAACATAGAAGCTGATACTTACACCTTTGTTGAAGGTGCACCAGACAAGTTTTAATGTGGGGTTAACCTCCAAGGTAACTTGGAAATTCGGACTCTGTGATTAGCTGACAATTGTATAATTCCTAACATGTTATTTTATGTGAAACTTAAAAGGAAAGATATGTTCACATTTTTCATTTTAATGACCACATTTTTTCTTTTTCTTTTTTAAGTTTGCTTGTGCAGCTGAGCATTTCTCTTTCTATTTCTTGGACTTCTCAGCTTATTATCGTCAAGAGTCATACGCTATGAAGTGCATCATTCACATTATTTCTCACAGTGTTCCCATACTGTCCAGTGAGACTGATTCAAACATCCAATGCACGTATATCAGACAGTATTATTATAAACATCCAATGCACGTATATCAGACAGTATTATTATAAACATCCAATACACGTATATCAGACAGTATTATCATAAACATCAATGTTCATGTAGCCAGTGTAGTCAGAAAATATGTTTTTGCATGGAATAATAAAGCCCACCTTACTATTTTGCCTTTCTTTTAATCAAACTGCCATAGCTCTTGGGTAATGAAAGGTACTAAAGTAAGTGAGAGAAAATGGCAACTAATGATATGAGCAAACAGAATATGCACAGAATCTAAAATGTAAATGCTTTAAGAATCAACAGATAAGACAACATAGAAAAGCTAATAAGAATAAATGGCAATGATAATTTTCTAATAACGCATTTGATGGGCAACTTTAAACAGCAGCTTCAAAAACTCCAGTATGAGAAAAACTAATTATGACAAATATTATTGATCGTGTAATTTTAAATGATGCACAGAATGAATTTTTGGAGCTGTGTTTCACTGGATTTAGTTATGGGGCTGTGTAGTATAGTTATACATAGCCCAGAATGATACTGTGCTTTCACTGGAAGTTAAATGGGTATACACAAAGAAATGTTATGCTGTCAGCAGCCAGAAAGCAAACAAATCATGATAATATATTAACTAAGTAAGTTACTTCCAGCATTGTGGTAAAGCTTCCTAACAGTGCCATTAATTAACATGCCTTCCATTCCTAGAAGAGTTAAGGCAAACCTGGGAGAAAATATTATATGTTAAACTTATAAAACCAACAGACTGCAGTTAAATTAGATATGTGGCTGATGGAATTATGAAATTAAATTCCAGTTTCTTTCCTTAATGGCTAGGACCATCTACATAAATGGTATACCTCACTAATAGAGAATGGTACAAAGTTAAAAGGCACTTAGTTACTGCAACCACAATTTTATCTGGAAATATTTAGAACAAACAAGATAACTAAACGTATTGCAAAGGGAAACTTTTGGTGAAGTAACTTCATTTTCTTGTCCTGTCTTACTGCTTTGTAATCTATGAACTGGATCTGCAATGTTTGAAAAAAGTTCTTTTTTAAAGTCAGGATGAAACTGCTTTCCTTATTAAATATTCATTTGCCAAGAAAAAAGACAGCCATGTGTGAGTGTATGTGTGTATGTTATGCTCATTGTACTATGCTAACTTAAGAATATTGAAACCTGCAAATTTATGTTCATTGAAATGGCTATGTGGGCTGCCTAGTGAGTATTAATATTAAAAATGACAAGGACTTTTATAAAGAAGAATTTCAGTAATGGAAGAACGTGGGAGTGCTGTACACCCACACACAAAGGTGCAATCAGATATGAAGCAAGTATGAAACAGAGTGGGTAACAAGATAGGAACATACACATTTGGTTTATATTCACTTTCTTGGATTGTCTGCTTAAAAATGTGTGAACTGCATTCAACATTTATGACCTTTCTTCACTATGAATCTGAGGGACCGCAGCCTCTAGTCACACTATGACTGTGACTCAGAAATGACAGGTTCTTCAAGAGATTAGGAAAAACAGTAATTATTTTGTAAATATCAGTCATACGATCCTTAAGGTAGTACTTTGGAAATTAATATATTCAAACTCTGTTGGAAAACAATAACTTTAATGAGGCAGTAACAGCACATTAGTACATAGAATTCTATATGACACTCGAATTTTCATTAGATTTGCTTGACAACAAAATGAAATAATAAAGCTATACGGTTTACCATTTAAATGGTTCTAACATTCTATGTCTTCTGCATCCCTTTGGTGCCCCATTCCTTTATTCCTCCTCTGGGGTCCCTGCCTTCTGCACCTATTACATGACCCCTGTGTCTTCCAGTCACTTGTGAGGACAGATCTTGCTTAGTAGTCACTGGCCATATCATTTCCTTTCAATCCCTTGTGCTTTAGTGGTGGCTTTCCTCTGAACTACTTCTTGTAGCTTGATGTCTCTTTTCCTATACGGCCACCAGAACTGCATATAATTCTCATGGAATAGTCTGACCAAGGTCTTATACAGTAGCAGCATTATATCTTTGCTTCCTGAGTCAGTTTTCCTGAGGATGTACACAGTATTCTTAGTGCTGATATAGCTGCCTGCGAAGATAGGTGAAGGCTGCCAGCCTACCCAGATAGAATTTTGTAGATAATTCTGTCATTTGTAAATATTAATGTAAGCCACATGCTTGTTCTCTTAAATGTGAAAAGACTGCATTGGATATTGAACTGTACAAAAGCAACAACAGTGCACTCTGGTGTATCAAAGCTGACAAGTCAATTCTTTGCTGTCAAAACCCGGAGCCGATATGTCTAGAAAAAGGCATTATGCCTACTGTCTTGAGAACACAGTTAATTGCTAGAATTTGCATGTATAAATTCTTTTATTGTTCTGGCTTCCTGACCAGCTGCAAGATCAATAGGCCTATTAACCTCTGAGAATATGCTAGACTGTGAACCAGAAAGAAATGATGTAATCTGAAATGAATCAGTGGTACTGTGTTATCAATTTAAGGACAGAAAGAATGAAAGCACGAGAGCATTTGCTTGAGAACATCCAACTCACCAGATCTCTGCCTGTGTCTAGATGTAAGTAGGATTTTAGAACTGTGTTTTCTTTTAGCTATAGCTAGGAAATAGGAAGATTAGACTAGTTTGTTTTTCTGTGTGTCAGAACTTTTGCTACTGTATTATTTTACGCATTTCTCTGTGATCTCTGAACTCTTGACTAGCACTGTGTAGTAAGAAGTATTGTCTTGTGTTTTTATTATTTATTATTAAATATTTTTAAACCTTTCAACTGTGCCTGTTTTGTGTAGAGATAATTTAAGCTCTAAGAGTACATTGCATGTATATAGTGATACTGTACCAAATCACTCTAAATAAGCCTTGACAGTTTGGTTGCACTTAACATTTGGATAATAATATTGCAAATTAATAACTGGACACCCTTCATAAGGGCCTTTGAGAAGCTGATAAATATTAGCTGGGTAGTGGCAGTGATTTCTAAAATATAGTCTAGGTAAAAGGGGCACAGCTGGGGACCCTGTGCCAGCCTTCCCCAGGAATGTCTGTGTGGTTGTATAAACTCATCTCAAAGTGTGTGTGTGTGTGTGTGTGTGTGTCAGCTACTCGGGTAGGGACACGAAGCACTGGTTGGACAGAGAGGGTGCTGGAGGTTTTAGCTTGCACACTAGGCTGAGATCTGGACCCTATAGCTGTGCCAGTGGGGAGTCTTATTGGGGACCTGGAGAGAAAGGGAAAAAACAGCTCCAGACTGACTGTGATCTCTGTCTGCTCTTAAGGGAAATTGTACTTTACTGTGTGTGTATATTTATTACGCTCTCCCTATATGAAAGCTCCTCACTGGTGTTAGTGGTGAGGATTGAGGCTCCTTGATTGCTGGGCCATTGCATGGGTGTCACACTGCCTTTTGGGTGTATTATTTCCAGTCAGTTACCTAGGTGTAACCAGCACTCCTACAGCCTTTTCTTGCTTTTTGCTATCAGTTCCACTGTACCCAGTGTACATTTCATACTAGCATTATTGTAGTCCATCTGCAATACTTTGCATTTGCCTGCAATGAACTCCAATTGCTAATTTTCTACTCTGTTGGGCAGCCTTACAAATCTTTTGCTAGATTATTTCTACATCCTCTCCATAGCACCTCTCCTTGTGTAGTTATCAAACTAGCTGACCCTGTTTTTTTTTCCCAGAAATATGTGACACTGTCAACATTGTTTCCTGGTGATAGCCACTGTTAATGTGACACCCCAGCCTCATGTTCAAAATGGGAAAAAGGGGATTGATGCTAACATCAATGCTGTATGTGTGAAACAAACACAGTGAGGAATACTGCACTATGGTATTATAATAAGTCACTTTCTTATGTCACCACAGTCTTTGGCATCCTGGTCTTCAACCATAGTCAGTCTATTTCCTCATTCTTGGTCCTGCCTTCACTTCTTCAGCTTAACTATTCACAGTATGCATGGGACCAAGTTAAGAGTCTTGGTGATATCTAGATGCAACATGTCTATCACTACAGTAAGACACGCCTGTCAAGTTCACTTGCTAACAATTCATAAAAGTAGATAAAGCTGAACATTAAGCTCCCGAAACCATGTTGGTCTTGAAGACTGTAGGCCTCTGGGAATGCTATCAGTATTCTCATAAAGATTTAGTCTATGGCTTTGCCTCCCATTGTTGTTAAGTTAATAGTCTTGCAGTTTCTCATAACTTTTCTGCCCTCCTTATAGAATGGTATTTATTGTTTTCTCTTTAAGTACTCAATCACGTTTGAACTGGTCATTAATCTGTTGACAATCACCTGAATATTTGTGGAGGCACCTCACCTCATCCTTGTGCTTTATCCATCCCAAGAGCAGCCTATTCTTTTTCTACCTGCTCTGCCTATACCTTATACCTGTCCACTGCTCTTTCCTCTTTGCAATGCTTCCTTAACCAGAGGTCACGTTTTCTTCAATTTACTTTCAGATAATGGGACTTATTTATACCTTATCTTAAGTTTGCTCTCGCAGAAATCACCCAGACCACTGCTGGATCTAGTCTATTATGTGAAAGACAGTCCATAAGAATTGACTTGGAATAAGAGACTGCATGCTTTAAGAATGTTATTTTCTGTGTTTTAAGAGTTACATGTAAGAATGACCACTATACTATTATTAGAGCACCTGGAATAAGCTCAGCTTGCCCATCAGCATAGTTGCAGCTGAAATGTTAAACACAATGTGTGTACAATGTAACCTTTTTAAATTCATAGACAGCCCTACTGCCTTTTTTTTTTTTTTTTGCAAAAAGACGTGCAGCACCAGTCAGTGAGCTGTCTCCACAGGCATGCTAGCTGGTAACAAAGCAGTCCAGGAGAGTGGCACATACACAGAATGGGGAGCTAGGATGGGGGAAATGCTAGACACATGAGATAACTGTTTAAATAAATGCTTAAGTGGCACATACACAGAAGGGGGTCAGGTATGATGAAAGCACAAGATACCAGGCATACTTGAGATGGCATGCCTTAAAGGCACACAGTTAAAAATAAAGGTGCAGGAAACTACTAGACACCAGGGATAAACAAAGTGTTGTAAAAGGCAGTAAAAAAATTAATATTCCATACCTTCCTACCTTCGACAGAAAGTATTAGTCCACTTCACCACCAACTGACAGTAGGGATAGACTCAGAAAAATAAATAAATAAAAGTACAAGGGGAGAAGGGAGTTAAACTGTGCATCCTTGACACATGAATTCCCTGCATTATGCTGCAGCAGTAACTGATTGGAGCACATGATATCATGCAATGTCTGCAACATTTTGCGACTTATGAGGGGGAGAGGGACACGGAATGCTAGGCATACCTCTCTGTGAAGGATAACAGTTTTTACTCTAGCATGGATTTACTGAAGGATATGTGTGAAATCCAAATTTCTGCCATTAAGAAATGACTGTAATCATCTGTGAATTCCTAGGGTAGGAGAAAAGGAGACATCATGGGCATTCTAACAACAGGGAGAGGTATGGGGTGTATGGTGTGTGTGTAAATGTGTGTGGTGGGTGTATATGTGTGCGTTTTACTGTGGCTTGTGTGTGACTA
The DNA here is from genome assembly GCF_019279795.1 of Protopterus annectens. NCBI lineage: Eukaryota > Metazoa > Chordata > Ceratodontiformes > Protopteridae > Protopterus > Protopterus annectens. The sequence goes on along the minus strand of NC_056730.1, from coordinate 1,066,918,360 downwards.
CCACTATTAACTATCACAAAAAGTGTTGATCTGTACTTTTGAAGTAGTTTGCTGTAATTATAGACCTGCAAATAAGCTGATAATGAGGTCTTTTCAGTGGTGGCTTGTGCCATCAGACTGCAGGACTGCAGCCCTCCCAGCAAAAATTTGAATATAAAAAAAAATAAAACATGTATAAAATATTTTGTTTGCTGATGACGCTAACTGCTAATGTGCTATAAGCGAGTCCGACCGACTCGCAAAGTCACGGAACTCAAACTGCGCATGCTCGTTGAGTTCCAAGTTTTTAATTAATTAATTTATTTATTTTAATTAGCGAATGACCGTTTCTGTAACTCTAGACTGCTTTACAGGCAGTCTAGATATGAGAAAAGGCATCAGTGTGATGCCCAGACGTCTATGCATTTTTTAACCGCACAGTAAGTAAAAGGGGGTTCGGACTGCCCCATCCACAGTCATGTACATGACGTGGACGGCTGGATTGCAATTGATTGATTCTCACTCTCTTCTCAAAAAAGAGAGCGAGAAACAATCAGTAGTAGACAGATTCCGTAAAGGTTGTACTTTTCCAACAACTCCTCGCAGTCTCATTACACTGAGGTACTGCTGAGAAAAAAATGGATTTTTAGGCTCTGCTATAGCCTGTAGCTTCTGTGTGCATGTAAGTTAAGAAAACGTTGAAGATAATAGTGTTTGTTTTCATTTTGTTTGCAAAGGTTATAATTGAGGTATTAGTGTGTGGGTTGTTGTTATTATATTTGTAAGTCACAGTTGTGGGATCCCCACTTGCCTGGCTGGCAGAGGCAAATTCCTGGACATTAGGGAAGTGCTTGCCCTGAATCTTCAAGTCAAGTAATGTAGCCAGTTATTCATTTTTTTTTTTGGTAGGTGGGGGGCTTTTTGAATTTTTTGCATAGGGAATGTTGACATTTCAAGTGCAGTTACTTGGAAGTCTTCTCTTGCATTCTATTTTTAACATGTAGTTTTAAGTTATGAAACAATGTTTTGTTATTATTTGCATTAAACTTTTCTGTTGCTTCTTTTAAGTTTACATTTGCAGCATTTATTATATAGATGTTTAGAAGATGACAAGCAGAGGTGTAGAGGGTCAAGTAGCCGTGTTATAGGCTGTGTGTAATTTTTAAAATTGCATTGAAAAATTAAACTGTCTTACTGATATATACGCTGCCTAACATTTGTACTATTTAGAGCGAGTGGTTTATTTCCTGATTAATCGTGGATGAACAGCTGAAATCCAGATACTAAATAATTTAAAGAACTGATAATTACATTCTGAGTAGTACATGTTCTCAGCAAGAATGAAAATCTCTACACGGAGTTATTTAATTGTAATTCTTGAAGTTCTGGCAAAGTTATGTATTGTGCTTGTGGATATTACGACTTTAACTATTTAATTCACTGAGAGTATTGTTAGTTGGTGGTATGTTGATCTACCAGTTTAGTGAGTATTTTCATCATGTTAGCCCCTTTTCTTGCTGTCTGTGGGACAGCCCCCATACCCAAACAAGCTATTAGAATGTTTAGCTCGTTTCTGTTGTGTTTGGTGCGTTTTGTTTCTGCAACACCTGATGAAACTTGAACTATTTCTTATGACTGCATTTGTATTATGCAGGAATGGCTGCTAATGCTGGAGCACAATAGTGACAGCTGACATATTGGGTGCTCTGTACTATATTTTGCCCTGTCCAGATTTCCTGCATTAAGAGGTATGTGCAAATAAAATGCTTTATAGAATTAGGAATATCCAAACCTTTCAACTGTCCCCGATTTTGGCTCAAAATGTTGCTCTCCCACTAATAATCCCTCTGCAAAATGGCAATTTTGAAAGAAAACATGGAGGGTTTACAATTACAAGTAACTGTAATGATCAGACTTATAGATTACTTTTATTTCAGAAATGCGTGCAGATTCTCTTATTTTGTCAGCTGCTCAAGTTAACAGTACTAATAATATTAAAAAACTGTCCTTTCTTTGACAGGTTCCCAGCTGTATTGTGTGGCAATTTTATATTTTTGTATCACATTTTTGGTCCGTTTTTCATAAAATTGTAGTTTTCTGGCAAATTAGTGGCAAATCATTAAAGATTGAAGTTAGAAAATAATGACAGACATTTGAGTTTCAGATTTCATACACTTCAGAAAATTCATAAGAATGCAAGACCTACTACTATGCTATTATCTTTCTAAGTTTATAAGAGTAATATTTAAAAAATGTCTTTATTTTTGGGCCTTTGTCCCACTTCTATGTATGGCTTTGTCCAGCTTTCTTGCTCTGAGGTTGAGAGGTATGAGTGTCAAAGCCATCACCATCAGCCAGAGATATTTCAAATTGTGACATACTTCTTGCACCCCACTCCCCCATGTAGTGACTCTGGATGTGTCCAAGCAAGGCAAGGAGCAGTTATGCAGTGTAAGTATGCAGAGTATTCCCCCATCCAAGGTAGACACAAGTATGACAGTGGCTTTTCATCTGTCTTTAATTTTGAAGAATGTTCTGGTTTTCTGTCATATTTTTATACTGTTGATTTATGCTTCTTATTATTCAGAAAATATATGCTGTCGCAGTGCCCTGTTGCTTTGTGTTTAAGTAGCAATACTTTAATGACCATCCAGGCAAGCTTTTCTGAGATTATAAGATGCAAGTAAACTTTAATAAACATACTGTTAAAGAATTACCAACATTGAAAGCCTTTTTGTTGTTGTCATGCAGAGAATATTTACATAACTAGATAACGTATAAGCCTTAGGTATTGAAATGCATATGACAGTATTTGTAACAAAGTACAGGATTACAGTATTTTCAGAAGCTCATTACATTTGTTGGAGACTTGCAGTCGTCTTTGCAGGCTTTACCCATAAACTAAACAGAATGCCAATCTATCATGTGTGGTCCATAACCTGTGTAGTAATCCTTTAAGCAATTTATCTTGAGCTTGTTTCTTGTTTGCTGTTCATTTTTTACTTTGATCATGTTTTCCCCATAAAACAAGTAGATAGTCATTGTCAGGCAACAAGTCTTTTTTGGATAAGAAACATTTTTACAAGTGGGGGTATCACAGAGATTGCTACTTTCAGCATGTTACTTGATACTTTTATAAAGCTGAATATAAATTATAATTAGAACTGCAGTGCAAGGAGAAGTGGTTTGAGTTGAGTGCTGCTTGTTTTTTTTATATACTTGATTTTGACTGGCATTCCAGTAATGTATTTAAAATGTAATTTATTTTTTCATGCCTCACAACCTTTTCGTTTCCATTTAGATATTAAGTAAGCTGTCATGTAGCCAATGGATTGAAATATTTTTTCTTCTACACTTCATTTTGTCTTCATTGGACTCTCATAATGATGATTTGGCACCCAGGGCAGCGTATTTAATTAAAGTTCCAGTTGTTGTGGTTTTGAGCATAGCCCCACCCTTTCTAGTTGGCCACACCCCTTCCCATTGGCCCCACACATTCAGCCGTCTCCTGCAACCCCCCTATAATTTGAAGTCACCAGCCACCACTGGGTCTTTCCTCACTGCAGCTAATGTGTAATTGCACTGCAAAATACCACATTGTGAAAACAGGGCCTTTTTACTACAGATCTTAACATGACGTGGCAGACATTTGATGAATCCTTAGGAGCATTTTCAACCCAAGATGGCATTTTCCAATTCAAAGTCATATTGCTTAGTTTACATGAGGCAACAGCAACATTCCTATAACTTAAGAGTAAGACTTTATGATCCCATGGCTGCAACATATTTCAGTGATGCAGTCATCATTATTGAAGACTGGAGTATTACTTTTCTAAGGTGCAAGCAATGTTCAATGTCTTATGGCAGCCAGGCAGGCTTTATAGCTAATTCCTTGAAATATAAAATAGGAATGTCTAAAACTAAATATTTTGTATTTGTCAATAGCCAGGGAGTTGCAAAGCCACAACTAGAAACAGTAAAAATAGTCCCAACTAGTTTTCAAGGAGTTTAGAGACATACTAAGACTGTTAGATTATTACTGTAAGTTTATAGCTAATTTTGCAGAGAAAGTCCATCTCCTGATGGAACACACTAAACTAAGCTAAAGCTCCCCAAAGTGTCAAGTGGACTTGTGACACTGAAGCACCCTTCATGAATCTAAATCGTGTTTATGTTCCTCACTAATCTTACTTACACCTGATTTTAGGGGCATTTATTCTTATTGACGTATCTGCAGTTGGCCTGGATACTGTCTTATCCCAAGAGCATCTCGACAAAGTTCACCTTATTTGTTTCCTTAGTCATAAGCTTATATCCCAAGAGAATAGATATACTACATTATAAAAAAAGTGATTGACAATTAAGTGGACATCTCAGGTATTACTTGTTATGATGACACTACTTTACATGACTGGATGATCATTCCCATTTCCAGTGGTTGTCACAACACAGAGATAAAAATGAAAGCTTAACCCAGTGGGCATTGACTCTCCAACCCTGTAAATTTGAAGTCCTGCACTACTCAAGCTCTATGACACATTTCCAGTGGTTGTCACAACACAGAGATAAAAATGAAAGCTTAACCCAGTGGGCATTGACTCTCCAACCCTGTAAATTTGAAGTCCTGCACTACTCAAGCTCTATGACAGTAGTGTGGAAAGTCTATCTCTCAGATTTATAGCCTATTTGGAATAGCCTTATGAGAATATTGTGTCTGAATTGGGGTGTTATGTAGTATAGTCCATGACTGGGATACAGATGAAATAAACTTCAGTAAGTCTTGGCTTGGTTTGGTGTGGTTTAAGATCTCCAAGTGGTTGGTGAAACAGAGAGAGTTAATTCCATCCAGACGTTAAGGCTAAGTGGAGTTATAAATCCATTAAATTATGGTAAGCAAAGGATTAAAGACTTTGAGTCTAGGGAATGCTAATGAAATATTTTATTAAAGAAAACAACACACCAATCACTTAAGTGGTTTATATTTAAAAAGTAGACAAAAGCAACAACAGGCATTCCCAAAACTCGAGGTCTTTAATCCTTTGTTTAGTGCAATTTTTTGGATTTGGAATTGTAGTTTGTGTATTGCTGTCATTCTGTTGTTTTTTGTTCTAAGTGGAGCTATAGTTGAAGGAAACTAAGGTAGGTCCAGGGTGGAGTTGTATTAAGAAGGAGATTTAAAATTGCTGTGGCTGGGAGGATAAGAGGGAATGACTTTGATGAATCAGTTATTTCCTTCTGTGAAAAAGGAAACACTTTTTCCAGTGGATTTCTCTAAAAACTAAGTGGTCTTAGATATTACCATAGAACTGAGGAGTGGTAGTTACTGGGGAAACTTCAGAATGTACAAATGGGTAGAGTATTTCTGTTGAAGAATTTATGACTGTTAATTCATGCTACTTATTAACCAGTTAGAAGGACCTCTGTTTGCTGTTGAGTGCAAACCTAATAATTATTTCTATAGTTATGATTAAATCTGTTATACACTGGGGGGAATAGTGTGCTCATACCTCTTAACTGTCCAAATTTTCACAGAATGTCAACATTCTTGCCTCACATTTTTGGTCATAAAAAATTGTGGCTTTCTTGCAAATCAGTGAGGATTTAATTCATTAAATAGTGGCAGACATTTGACTTTCAAACTTCATATCCTTCAGAAAATGCATAGTAATAACAAAATCTTTTATTCTGGAAGCTATGTTTATAACAGCAATATTTAAAATTTGTCACTACTTGTGGGTCTTTGTACCTTCATTATATTTTGACTAGTTGAGCAGTATGAGGGTGCTCATTTTTGCCTTCTGGAAAAGAAACAGAACTGTTGAAAGACTACACTTTGCAGTGGGCTGTGTTATAGGAACTGTATTTTCTTCTGTTATAAATAAATTGTGTTGTGGTAACTGAAATGAGCCCTTAGCTTGCACAGGCATTACAAACACATACCCTGGAATTCAGAAAGATAGCATGTGCAGTCAGGGGCAGCTGAATGCTGTTTACCTTGTTTGCACAATGAGGCCAATGCTCATTAAGAATGAATACTGGGGTAAAAAGCAAGAGGGAATGAGTGCATTGAATGTTACCCTCTTAGCTGCAGCAAAGCCTACTATGGGAAGAATGCATAGCACATAATTGTGGCTGTAGAGAAAAAGGAACACAAGCACTGCTCATTTGTAGAACATGCATTTTGATGAGGCTGTGCATAATCCCACTTGCAAAGTAGTGGCAAGATGGAAAAGTAATGTGGAAGTCTTAAAGGGACATAATTTGTGGCGCTGATCTATTTTCTGACCAAACTAAAGATAAGAAATGGAAAAATTGGAATGTGATGAAAATGAGGAAGCATGCAAAGGTAGAACATAAGGCAAAAACTATTTAATGAGTAGGATGGAAGTGACAGATTTTTTTTTTGCAGGTCGGTTGTCCATTTTATATGTATGAAGAGAAAGGGAAGGTAATAAGGGAAGTAGGAGGAAGGTCAGAAGGTTAGGATAGGTAAGAAGGCACACAAACATACATTGAAGACAGAAGACTTACGGAGAGGTGCTGACATAATGATGGAGGGTGAGCACAATGGAGAAGGAGACTTCAGACAAACAGATGAAAGACGATAAGTATGGAGAGGTTTGGACAAAAAAAGGGGCAGGTATAAATGAAAAAGGGAGGGGGAACACTAGGATTGGGGAAAAAGATGGGGTTGCTTATCTGTAGTCCCGGCCAGCTGTGACCCACTGGGAGCTTTTTTGCCACCCACTGGGAGCTTTTTTGCCACCATGGGCTACCTCGCCACTGGGCCCTGGCTTGGATAGAGGAGCCAGTATGAGACAGGGGCACAACTCAAGCAGTCACAGGAGAGGTTTGACAGCTGTCTTATGTGGACATTCAGCCTCCTGTCAATTAACCCTCCCATTGTGTCTGCTAGGTACTGATGGGTGACAAAGCTGCAACCTCCTCTGGCACTGCTACAGGTAGGTAAAAGAGGAACATTGATGGTGCAGTGCTGGTTGCAGCATCTGCAACCAGTGCTGCAGGAGGTATGGAGGTGACTGTATCAGCCTGGGACTCAGATGTGGTGATGGTGGTGATTGTGGTGGAAACTTCCTAATGTGATACTGGAGTGTGACATAGTGCAGTGGTGGGCCAGCAGATCTTGCTGGAGGAATATGTTCTGGTCTTGGTGTTGCTGCATGTGAGTAAAATAAATGGAATGAAAAAATAATTATCCAAGAATGAATACAATAGAAAAAAAATATATAGAGAAAGAGGGTGGAGGAAAGAGAAGCACAGGTACAATGAAAAAAAAATGTAGCTGAGACATATCCTTATTATAATTATGTTACAGAACTATAACTGAATGATCAAGAAACACCCACCCGAAACTAACAATAATGTAATATTATATAACCCATGTGGGGAACTGAACTCATAGGCATCACCAAAGAAGGAAAGGGCTTAACATGTTTTCTCCTTGTGTAAGCAGACTGAATGCTGCAGTCAAAAACACTTTAATAGTATGTGTGTGACAAGTGTATAGATATAAAGAAAAAAATTAAGCTCAGATGTACTTTTAGTTTAAAATGCTAAAATTATTATGCTTTAAAGTGCAATAAACATTTACTCCGAAGTACCATTGATGTCATGATAAAAATTGAAATGGGAAATCAAACCCACAGTCATAATCACATGCAAACTAAAAAAACAATGCATTGATATGTTGAACATGTACAATTAAAGCTAACAAATGAGTCACATAGTAAAGGAGTGTATGAGACAAGGGAGGCCACTGTTGTTTACCTTGTTTGTACAATGAGGCCAATGCTCATTAAGACTGAATATGGGGGGTAAATTCCATGAGGAAATGAGCTCATTAAATATCCCCCTCTTAGCTGCACCAAGGCCTACTATGGGAAGAGTGCAAAGCACATAGTTAATGAATTGCTTATTTTGTACTTTTCCCTTATGCTTATCTGCATATCTTTTAAGTTTTTTTCTGCCTGTGTTGATATCTTTAGTTTAGTGTTTGCAATAGTGTATGATAAATCCTGGTCAGTTCTGACACTGCACATTGGTTATATCACATCTATCGTTCTAAGTATTTTTGTTGATCTGGTCCAACTTTATAATCTTCTAACAATGATATTTCCTGTCTTAATTGCTTTATACTTTTCTCTATTTGATGCTTCCATGATGATATTTATGTCTTCCCATCCTTTTCCTTATTGCTGTGCATTTTTGATGTAAGACTTTTATCTGTTATTAATTTAGCTACACAGTAATATATAACATTCACTTATGTTATAGCACACACATTTCTATTAATTGTCTTGATTACTGTGTTTATCTGTTTTATCAGATTTCTATTTTTTTACATCTTGTTTACTTCTGTAACTATTACTTTCATCAATCTCAATATGTTTAGCCATCTCTATTAAATCAAGCAACTCTTCCCTTAGATAATTTTCTTCTAAATTGATGGCACATTCTTTGTTCTCTGTTTCTTGTGGTCATTCTACATAAAGCTCCTGAATATATTCTGGTTAACATATTCTCTTCAGTTGCATCCCACGTCATCCAGTTGCTCTTCCATATGAGAACTCACTGGCCATTCACTCCACAACATTAACTGTGTTAGAGTTGCCACTGTTTACTGCTCCTTCCCTTGCTCTGCAGCTCCATCTGAATCCCTGTACTGGTTTCTCACTGAAAGCTCCAGAGCATCATCATGTGGCAAGTCACCAAATGCTTCCAATTCCACCTATCTGCCTCCTACTTAGGGAATCATTGCTCCATCATACTGTGACATTACCCAATCTATGCTAAATCCTTCAATTTTCAGGTAATCCATAACTTCAGTTTATATTTCTTTAACTTCTCCATTACTAATCCCTTTTGCTACTTCCCTCCTTTGTTTTCTTATTTTTCGTATTGTGAAATGTTCCATATCCAGATACATTTGCCTATGTTTCTTTTCAAATATTATGGTGTTTTTTATTGATTAGTTTTGCTTTCTCCTTTGCATAAACATTGTATCATTTTAAATCTATTTTTCTTTCCTATGTCCATATTACTTCTTCAGATGTCTCCTGCTCTACCTGTTTCTCCTTAATTTGTTGACTCATTGTTCCATCATGCTGAGATATAACTTGTGTTAGACTTTCTGCACTAAATCCTTCCCTTTGCAGGTAGCTTTTATTTGTTTAACTTCTGTTTTACTAATCTTCAGTTCTACTTTCTCCATTTGTGATCTTATTTTTATATTGTAAAATTTTCCATATCTGGGTGCCTTTGCCTGTATTTCCCTTCAATAGTTTTGGATCTTTTTTCGTTGCATTGATTAGCTTGGCTTTCTCCTTTGCATAAATATTGTACCATATCAGAACTTTCTATTTCCGATGTCATTGTTTCTTTTTAGACTTTTCAAAAATCTCTAAGTTTTGCTCTTTATATTTTTTGCATTTCCTCTGTCACTACTTTTTCCATGTTGCCTAAAGGGTCTTTGTCTATGTAATTTTTTATTCATGGATTGCTTGTATTAATGAACACAAATTTGCATTTGAAGCATCTGACAGTTTTTCTTATGCAAGTATTTTTCTTTCCTCTAATTTCTCTCTTAATATTTTTGACTATCTTTTGTCTGGAAATGTTGGGATTCTTGTATAACAATGCATAATTAATTCCATATTAAGTTAAGTTTTAGGGGTGTTCTGGGGGTGTTTTTTTTGTGATTCGAGGGCTTTCATTAAAACAAAAAGTTTTGTAAGATGTGACATAGGTTCAAATTGATATGACAATAAACAGCTGTATAAAAAAATCAACCTGCTAAACACTAGTGTATACATGTAACACAAAAGATGTAACTAGACATTAGAAAAAAGCTATTACATATATCAAGTGGGAATAATAATTTCTTATACCTCTCAACTGTGCAGATTTTCATAAAATGTCCAGATTTTTGCCTCATATTTTGGTGTGTTCCTCCTAAACTCTGTACCTTTCTGGCAATAGCTGAGGATTGAAGTAATTAAATACTGAGAAATATGTCAGTTTAAGACTCCACATTCTTCAGAAAATTCATGCTAATGGAAAAATCTATTATTCTATCAACTGTCAAATGCTATTTGTCCCTCATAATTTTAGGCTTTGTCCAGATTTTTTGCTCTAAGAGGTTGAGAGGTATGTTCTTAACATAATGACAATGCTTTCTATATTATCTTTAAATGTAAATGGTCACACAGATATATGCAAAAATGAGTAGTTAACTATATTAAAAATGTAGATTGCAAATAGCTATGCTACAGATGACACATTTGGAAAGAACTGAGAACATGAATTTGATAAAGAAAGGTTTTCAGGGTGGTTATTCAGTGGAATACCTGGGGCAAAAGAAAAGGGGGAGTGCTTACATTAATTGCAAGAAGAGTTCCATTAGTTCATAGGTTCATAGGTTTATACTAGGCTATCTGCCCTAGGGCATTTATAAGCCTAGCCAGAGTGTGTTTGGCTTCTGCCACCCATTTAAATGAATTTTACTGTGCCCTTTTTCGAGGTTTAGTTTACTGTGCCTCTGTCTAACAGTGACACAGAAGTGATACCCGGGGTAAACCTACGATCTCCCATCCACTCATCAAGATTCCTCTTGAAGAGAGTCAGTGAGGGACTCTGCCTAACCTGGTCCGGGATTTTATTCCAGAGTGAAGGTAGCCGCTGGGTTATGAATCTGTCCCTCCAGCATGTCCTATTTATTTCTGTGCTCAGGCTGAAGTCCCTGGAATGCGTGGCTCGATGGGATTTGGATTTTCTGAGGTGCAGCATGTCCATCAATTCTGGGTTGGACATGGCTCTGTATGTCAGGCACAGATCGCCTCTAAGCAGGCGGTAAGCAACCGAGTAGAGCTGAAATTTCTTTAACTGGGTAGCATATGGCATCTGTTTGAGCCCTTTGTTCCTCTTGGCGAGGTACTTTTGGGGTCTTTCTAGTTGCTGCAGGTGTCTGGTAAAGTACATCCCAAAAGGGGCATTGTACTCAATTATGGGCCTGATGAGGGATGAGTAAAGAGGCACAATGACCTCCCCTGATCTGGATGTGAATCCTTTCATGAATAGGTGGGCTATATAGAATGTTTTTCTAACCACTTTGGCCACATGGTTGTCAAATGAGAGATTACTATCAACTTGCGTCCCCAGGTCCCTAATTACTTCTTCCGTACTTAGTGGATTACCACCTATGTGGTAATTTGTGGGCACTTTGTTTTTGCCAAAGGGGATGACTATACATTTTTTGGCATTTAGCTTGAGGCCATGGCTCTGGCACCAGTTGTCTGTTTCTATGAGACCCTTTTGGAGGATGCTTGTGTCAGCTGGAGAGTTGATTATGGCACCCAGTTTGCAATCATCTGCGAACTTAGTCAGCCACAGTCCTTCCGTGCTGGCCTGTACCTCCAAGAAGTATATACCGAACAGGAGAAGCTCCAGGACTGTGGTACGCCACTCGTAACTGGTTTGGAGTCTGACATGGCTCCAGCAATTCTAACCATGTGAGTTCTCTCCTTAAGCCAGTTTGCAACCCATATAATGACATAGGGGTTTATATTTAAGCTGGATAGCTTATCTATGATGCCCGAGTGGGGTATTGTATCAAAGGCTTTTGCGAGGTCTAGGTAGGCTGTGTGGACCACCTTCCCCTCGCCAATGGCCTTGGTGACTGTTTCAAAGAAATCGACCAGGTTTAAGAGGCAGGATCTGTTCTTAACAAAGCTGAACTGGGTAGGATCCAGCATCTGTAGGTCCCCAATATCCCCATTTATGAGTTTCATGATGACCCTTTCCATAACTTTGCAGACCAAGCTAGTCAGGCTTATGGGGCGATAGTTTCCAGGATCCATTGAGGCACCACCTTTGTGGAGAGGGACCACTGTTGCTGTATGCCACTCTTTGGGTACATAACCTGTAGTAAGTCTAAGATTGAATAGTAGCTTTATGTTTGGGTTCAACTCCTCTTGAAGTTCATGAAGGACACAGCCCGGGACACCGTCTGGTCCCATTGATGCTGTGTTTTTTGCTTTGGAGAGGGCGGTTTTTACCTGAGCATCTGAGATGTCAGGGGGACAACACTCTGCTGGAATGGATATTTGCTCTTTTGGTGGGGGGGGGGGAGTTTGCGCTGAACCTGTCGGCCAGGATGTTGGCAATGTCTGTAGGTTCAGTGTATTTTTTGTCATTTTGGACTAATTCTGAGCATATCTGGGAATTCCCACTCAGGTTCCTAACATAACTAAAGAAAGCTTTGTGATTATCTTTAGTGTCCTGTGCAATTTTTTTCTCGAAGCTGGCCTTAGATGATTTTATGAGTGCCTGTAGTTTTTTGCTAATACTGATCAGAGGTGCCTTCCCTTTTTGGGATTTTGCCCAGTCATGTAGTAACTTCCTTCTTCTATTGAATAGTTTGTTTATGGCTGGGGTCCACCAGACAGGACGCCTGCCCTTGGGGGATTGGGTCTTAGTTTTATTTGGGATTGCATGACCCCTGCATTCCTGAAGGTGTTCATAGAATGCGTTTATAAAGGATTCTGCTGTCTAGGCCATATTTTCCACAGGCTCGGGGGCTTTGAAGGATTTCACCTCAGTTTTGAGTAGTGTGAAGTTTGCTTTAGAGAAGTTTTTCATTGTGGTTTTCTGGGCAGGGGTGGGGTCAGGATGTGGATATCCAGAGAGATTAATTTATGGTCTGATCTTACCAGTGAGGGATACACTTCTGGTCTGGAGCATAGAGTCCCCATGTTGGTGATGATCAGGTCCAGTATGTTTCCCCTCTTGTGGGAGTGGTAACAAATTGTTCCATAGTATTTGAGTTTAAAATTCTAGGAACCTTCGGGCTAGGGTGTTGGAGCTAGAGTAATGCTCCCAGTCTATGTTTGGGTAGTTGAAGTCGCCCAATATAATGGTGTTTGGAGAAACATTCATATTTTCCAGTGTTCTCAGGAAGGCCGAGTGGGGTTCCTGGGTTTGGGAGGGTGGTCTGTAGCAGGCTATAAACTGGAAGGCAGTTTTACCCACTGTTCGTTGCACATGGATAGTCTCCGATGCTTTGTGCTGTGCCACCAACCTGGAGGTGTGGAAATCTTTGACGAATATTGATACTCCCCCTCCTTTTGTGGTTCAGTCCAAGTTTTGGGGCCAAAACGCATGGTATGAGGTATATCCTGGTAGTGCTGGGTGTTCTCGGGAGCCTTGAACCAAGTTTCTGTTACTGCACAGACATCGATGTTCTCCATGCTAAGGAGAGTTTCGAGTGTGTGCATCTTGAGGTTTAGACTTCTGGCATTGAATAGCATTACTCTTAGTTTCTTATCCCTTGTGATACCTATGGAGGTGGGTTTGTCTTTTGAGCCTTGCCTAAAAAAAGGCACTATGGGGGTGGCAAGAGCCTTTGCAATATCTGAAAGCCCAGGGGTGACAGGTGCAAGCCATCCCCTAGCGAAGCAGCATGGCTTGTCGAGCATGTCATCCCAGGCTGACTGGCATTGGATCCCCTTTGAATGACACCAGTACTTAAGCCAGTTGTTGAAATTGATCATCTTCTCCTCATATTGAGGCATCATTCTTGGTGAGGGTAAGATGCTATGCAAGGTCAGGGTCATACCGGCCTGGGCTACATGCTCAGAGAGCTCCTCTATGTCTCTTTTCATGTAATCCAGGGAGGTACATCTCAGGTCATTCACACCAGCATGGACAATGACTGAGTCATATTTGTACTTGCCTTGGAGTGACCTGAGTGCTTGTGTTATGTGGCAGATCCTAGCGCCCGACAGGCAGCTCACCGTGACATTCTCCTTGTTCAGTCTAGTGAGCGGGACGTCAGTGTGCCTGACGATAGAGTCACCTATTACAAGTGTGTTAGAAGACAATAAAAAAGACAATGGTGGTAGAGTTGTAGTACTAGGGAACTACTGGCAAAGGAAAAGGATTGCACTGACATGTATTTATATTCCACCTAAAACTGCTGTAACAGAGCCTAAGACAATTCCGGGATTAAAAAACAGCTTTGATCAGGGAATATTACTTGAAGGTTGGGACAGGATTTGATTTCCAGCAGTGAGTATATATCTGTGGTTCCCAGAAGGGAAAATATAACAAAAGAGGATAGACTTTTGAAGACCTTTATGAAAATATTTGGCATGGAAGTTGTTGATTCAGTAATAGGAGTCTGGAGTGAATTTACACATTATTCCCCAAGAGACAAAAACTGGGCTAGGCTAGGCAGAACTTATATTTTACAGGAATATGTGCATTTAATTGAACGTTTTGATAAACATCCAATAACTATTTCAGATCATGTTCCAATAATAACTAAAATAAAAATGCAGGGCAAGGAAATAAAAATGAGATACTAGTGCTTTCCCACCTATCTGTTGAAATGAGAGAAATTTAAGGAATGGGTTATTAGAGAAGATAGAAATTTCTTTTGAAAATATAGCTAGAGAGTGGGATAAAATTAAAGGGGAGTTTAAATATAGCATGGGAATAAAAGAAAGGAAGACATGGTTATGAAGTAACAAGAATTATTTTGAGGGACTGACAAAAGTTAAAGTATAGCAGAATAGGGGAAATCTCAAAGAACACGAACAGGGGCAATTGCAGAATGCTAAATAAAAAATAAGGGGTTACCTGATAATACTCATGAGTTTAGAAAGACTGCTGTTAAGCAAGTATTTTTTGATAATAACTCCAGAGCACAAAATCTTTTAGCACAACGACTCAGGCAACAGAAAGTAGAAAGGATTGTCACCAAGCTTAGGGAGTCTGTAACAAGGAAGATGATAAGAGATTCTGTAGAGGTACTAGAAATATTTCTAAAATTGTATGAAAATCTGTATAAAGCAGAGAAATATGGAAATCAGGAAAAGGTGCAAATGGAATATTTATGGAGGAATTAAATATGACAAAATTAGAGGAAGATTAAGGTCAATTACTAACAGGATACAAGGAGATGAGACAAAAATGGTGATGTATAACTAATCTACAGGAAAGTTCCCAAAAATAGATGGTATTTCCAGGGACGTTTGGAAACTCGGGTAGAAAACTAATTAAGATCTGGAAGGTTTTTGTTTAACAGTATTTTAAGAGGAGTAGAAGCACCAAATTCCTGAAAGAAAGCAGTGGTGGCTGTAATACCTAAAGTGGGTAAAGACGCATCAGATCCAGCTTCCTATAGGCCCATTTAAAATTCTAAACCATAATTATAAAATGTTTGCACCTATCATATCTTAAACAATGGCAAAGGAGATGACAAAATTGATAGATATGGATCAAAGTGGTTTTGTGGAAGGGAGGCAAACATTTGGCAACATTAGAACAACAATGATGATCTAGAGGGAAGTAGAATGTAAGAAAATGCCATGTTGTTGGTGGGTCTTGATGCAGAGAAGACATTCAACAGAGTAAGCTGAGATTTTATGAGCAGGGCAATAAAAGCATTTGTATTCCCTGATAAAATTATAAAGTTGATTAGGAGGATATATGAAGGATTGGGGGAGAAAATTAAAGTGGGTGGGTTTCTCTCTCTCTGATAATTTCTGTTTGAGCAGAGGAATCAGGCAAGGGTGTTCTTTTCCCATTTGTTATTTACATTATATTTAGAACCACTGGGAAAGAAAATAGGGAACTCAGAAATTCAAAGATATAATTGATATGGTAGTCAAGAACATCTAGCATTATTTGCAGACAATATTATGTTAGACCTTATAAAACAGAAATGGACATTTCAGTGTTGTGGAACATTCTGAGACAGTTTCCAGTCTTTTCGGGATACAAAATTAATGAAGCTAAAACAAAGGCAATAGCTGTAAATTATGTACCCGCACATGAATTGTTTCAGCATGATCTGTATTTATGAGGGCATGATAAAATGAAGTACTTAGGAGTACGGATTAAAAAGGATTCTGTTGTGGCATCTAAGGATATGTGGAAAGAGACTGAACAAAAATCATACAAAAATCTGACTCCAATGCAGGAATCCACCAAATAAATAGTGAATGTCGACCACAATATCCAAGTAAGAACGGCAATGAGACACAAACCAAGAACCCAATGGTGGTTAGAGAAAACACCAAGACGCACTGCAAGTAAAATAAATAAATGGATGATTTATTCCACCACAAAAACACTACGACTAAGCGCTTTCACCAGATACACTGGCTTCTTCAGAGTCATAGTGAACATATCAACTTGATTCAAATAAATACTAATACATCTCTAACAATCGTCAATTTTCCAATTAATCAATCTTAGACATCCATAAGGCTTGATGCTTAAAGCCACAAGAACATGATAAATCTACAAATTTTAACAATGCACTCAACCCTAAAAAAAAATATATATATATATATATATATATAAATGTATGTAGTCATAAACTTAACTTGAAAATTAAAATAGAAATATTAAATGTAAAAAACATTGTCTCACATTCAAATAAAGTAAATAAATGAAACTTTTAAAATGTAATATAATGTTATATAATATAATATTAGTGTTGCCCTACACAAGCCTAAAACAATATTAATATTTCATTTGATGAATTGATTACATAATATGACAATGTATAATGTTGATATTAAATCCATCCTTCCTAGTCTTAAAATGAACCATGGTATAAATATGAAAAATGTGAATACAATACATTGGCATTGAAAGAACTGGCATTGAAACTGGTTCGGAAGCACATCAGGAACTAACGGAGCTATACCAACGGACAGGTATGGAGCTGTTAGACATTACCATACGCAACAATGGTGTCAAGCTTAGTAAGTTGCGGGAGGAGATAGCAGCTCTTGATAGCAGTATTACGGCTGATTTGTTGTTTCACCAACAACAAAATCATTTTGAAAAGGTGCTCAGGAATGTTGAGGTTTTTGTTAAGAAAAATGTTATTATAAAGAACAAAAAACTCAAAAGGGACAGTTCTGATTATCAGAACGGGGTTGCATACCCACCGGGACGTAATGCTGTGGTTAGAACATACAATAGGGCCGATTTATATCGGTCTAACCAGGAGGATATAGACGAAAATGTAGGCAATGATAATAATAATTTTTTAGAAGAACCGACTGTGCCCCGGAGGTCGGAGAGGCTTCAAAACAAGGGGCGGAACTACAATGCATTCCAGCAGAGGAGTCCGAGGGGGATGAGGAGAATTCAGTAAATGTACTGGACAATTGCAAATGTTTAGTTAATTTTGAAGTTTGCTATGATATTGATGCCCTCTATGATTGTAACCAGATGCAGGAATGTATTGATTGTGGCAATGGTGCTTTTGGGGGGGTGAATGATCAAGTTGCAAACAATACAGTTGATACATTATTATTTCAGGATGTGTGTGTCAACGAACACCTTGAACATGACGATGTCTTGAATGAGGATTGTTTTAGTGAATTTATTGAATTTGGTAAATATGACAATGTTTTGAACGAAGGTTGTGTTAATATTCAGGAAGTTGTGGATGACAGGGACAGTGAATCAGTGCTTGGAGCTGTGAGTCCAATTAACACTGGTCAGGAGATGTCGAGGGTGATTGACCGTGAAATTTGTGTGCATATTGGGACCACAGTGGAGGGAACATCTACGGTGCTTGAGGGGATGAAACATTCCATTGTCAAAGACAAAGGTTTCATCATTTATAATTATACTGAACTTGTTTTGAATGATTCACACTTCCAATTGTTTAGTAGGGGTGATAAATTTGTACCCAGTTTTAGGTTGGATGTAACACAGTTATTGAAAAACTTGAAATTATATGTAAGAGAACTAAATTTAAAAATGTATTTTTCTGAGAGACAAATGGGGGTTATGGACCAGGAAAAAGACCAGGATAAGACATTATTAAAAAGAAGGAGTGTGTTTGTACCACCTCAGTGCAGGGAACTTTTAGTTTTTGAGAGTGTTGTTGAACATGAGTTAAGGAAAACTTGTGGACAAAGGACCAGTCATGAGGACAATTTAACCCATGATGAAAGAGATGTACTTCACCATCTCAGTTCTTCAGGAGAGTTTAGATGTATGAGACCGGACAAGGGTGGGGGGATGGTGATCATGTACAGCATCGACTACACTGGTCGGATGATGGAAATGTTGGGGGATGTTAGTACATATTGTAGAGTATCCAGGCACGAGGTCAATGTTGCTTACAAAAGGATCGATTTGTACCTTTTGGATAGCCTGTTCCAAGGTGCCATCACTGAAGAAGAGTATCATTACCTTGGGGTAAAATTTCCAATAATGCCAAAATTTTTTGGCATACCTAAGATGCATAAGGGTACGGACTACCTCCAGTTTCGACCCATTGTCTCTGCAAAAGGTTCTAAGACCGAACCCCTGGCTTCTTATGTTGACCTGCATTGTAAGAAGGTCACATTGGACTCAGGCCACATATTGAAAGATTCATGGCACTGTTTGGAGAGACTGAGTGGGGTTGGTATGGCAGACATCAATAGTTTTGGGTTTTTGACAATTGATGTTATAAACCTGTTTTCGGTCATCCCCCATCAAGCTGGCCACGAACTTTTTTATGATAGTCTGCGCTCCAGTTCTAATTTTGATTTGAGTAAACTGGAGATTTGCCATGGATTAATGGGGCTTGTTCTGGAGAACAATTTTCTATCTTTTGAAGGTGAGATGTACAGACAGCAAACTGGAGTGGCTATGGGGGCACATTGTGCCCCTGTATTTGCAAATCTGGTCCTTTTAGCATGGGAGAAAGAAAATATATTTAACTCAAGATATGCAGGAAACATTTTACTATACAATAGGTTTCTTGATGATTTACTTATTCTTTCGCGGGGTGATGAAGAAAGTGTCAGTAAGTTCATGGCATATTTGAACACCAGTTCTGATTTCCTTAAATTTACTTATAACTGGAATCCTGATTGTGCAAATTATTTGGACATTGAAATTTCAAAAAATGACCTGGGGCTCAATAGTAATATTTATAGAAAACCTAGTTACGCAAATTCTATGTTACATTTTGCAAGTTGCCACCCCTTACATCAAAGGAGGGGATTGGTTAAGGGACAAATGGTTCGCCTATCTAAGTTAATTAGTGATGACACGGTGTATAAAAAAGAGATGTACACATTGATTGGTTTATTTTTAGAAAGGGGTTACCCGTTGAATTTGTTAATCAAGATCAAACGGGAAGTATACAAAAAGAGGAACACCAAATACATCCCAATTTTGAAAACAAAGGTTTCTAGGAGTGACTGTCAAAATGTGATCGAAGCGATGAGGGAGAACAACAAATTTGAGTGTTGTCCCAAATTTGTTTTACAATACAATGAAATCTCCTTGGGTATCCGTTCAAGTTTGAACAGTATTTGGGAGCATTTTTTGAGTAGGGATACAAGGAATATATTAGGTGATACCCCTATTATAGTTTTCAGTAGAGGTTTTAATTTAAAGGACATTCTGGAAAGAAATAGGAGGGACAATAGACGTTCCTTCATGAACAAATGTGGTTGTTGCAGATGGTGTAGGTATATAGCTGTTGGGGCCTACAACACTGTAAAAGGTTATGGGCGAACCATTGCATGCCCGGGCATGTGTAATTGTCAAACTAAGAACTGTGTTTATTTGGCAACTTGTATGACATGCGACATATTTTATGTCGGCATGACAACAAGAAGCTTGAAGGAAAGAATTCGTGAACACTGTGGTTCTATCAGAAGAGGGGATGAACATAATGCTCTCTTCTTGCATTCTCAAAAATGTCATGAATTTAAAAAATTCTTGTTTTTTGTAATTGATAAGATTAATTCTGATTGCCAAGGTGACATTAAAAATTATGTGGCGTTACGTAAAATGGAGTGGCAGATTAGATTGAATGCCACTAGAGCACCTGGGATTAATGAGAATATCTCATTAAAACCTTTGTTGAAATTCAGGGCAAGCTTAATATGAATTCCAATGTATTGTATTCACATTTTTCATATTTATACCAGGGTTCATTTTAAGACTAGGAAGGATGGATTTAATATCAACATTATACATTGTCATATTATGTAATCAATTCATCAAATGAAATATTAATATTGTTTTAGGCTTGTGTAGGGCAACACTAATATTATATTATATAACATTATATTACATTTTAAAAGTTTCATTTATTTACTTTATTTGAATGTGAGACAATGTTTTTTACATTTAATATTTCTATTTTAATTTTCAAGTTAAGTTTATGACTACATACATTTATATATATATATATATTTTTTAGGGTTGAGTGCATTGTTAAAATTTGTAGATTTATCATGTTCTTATGGCTTTAAGCATCAAGCCTTATGGATGTCTAAGATTGATTAATTGGAAAATTGGCGATTGTTAGAGATGTATTAGTATTTATTTGAATCAAGTTGATATGTTCACTATGACTCTGAAGAAGCCAGTGTATCTGGTGAAAGCGCTTAGTCGTAGTGTTTTTGTGGTGGAATAAATCATCCATTTATTTATTTTACTTGCAGTGCTTCTTGGTGTTTGCTCTAACCACCATTGGGTTCTTGGTTTGTGTCTCATTGCCGTTCTTACTTGGATATTGTGGTCGACATTCACTATATAAAAATCATACAAAAACTGAAAAATTGGAAGCTCTGTTTTATGGGTATGGATAGCAAGATCCAAGCAGTTAAAATGTTTTTAGTCCCTTTAGTTTTATACACTGGTCAGGCATATTTTTATCAACTAGAGCTGAAGTTGTGGATAGCAATTAAAAAGAGCTGAAGGATTTTATGTGGGAAGGGAAGACAGCAAGAGTCAAGGGGAATAAGCTGATTCTTCCAACAGAGCAAGGTGGTTTGGGATTACCTGATTTGAAGGGGTATTTCAGAGGTTCACAGTTAAGGCTTCTGTACATAGCACAAGGGAAAAACTATAATTCAAAGTGCAAAGGGATTATGACACAATGGGGACTGATATCAGAGTATAGGCAAAGAGCAAGAAATAGGGGGTCCTAAGTGAAAGACCAGCACTGGTAGAGTTTTAGTAGAATCTAGAACAGGAGCTGCTGTTAAAAAAAGTATAATTAGTAGAGCATATAAAATACTGCGTGATAACTATAAGAATCAATCACAGGAGGTTAGAAAGAATTGGGAAGAGAAACTGGATAAGCAATTCATAAAAAAACAATGGGGGACATATGTATGGATGTCTCACAAATATGCAACAAAGTTTAGAAGATTTAGGATCTTTGCTTGGAAGTGCTTGCATAGGTATTTTTATACCCCAAGTAGACTCCAACAAATTTTTCCTTGGGTAGATAGCAAATGGTGGAGGTGTGATGGGGAAGAAAGAGGCTCAAATTAATACATCTGATGATATGATGGCAGACCAACTAAGAAAGGTAGTTAATGACTTTATTAAAAAAGTCTATGATACCCATATAATTGAAAATACTGTTAATGAAGTTATGAAGCAATGTTCTATTTATGTTAGACCTACTTTTTCTGATAAGCCTAGTAATGATAGTAACCAAACTGGTACTAGACAGAAGAATAAAATAAGATGCATGTTAACAAAAATACAAATATGGTTAGATGCATTATAAACAAATACTGGCACATTTTGTAAGATGTACTATAGCTGCGTGTGACCATCTCTAATAGACTACAATTTGGATATAAGAGAAATGCTAATTTAAAACAGCGTCTTTGTTATAAGGGACAACCATATAATGCCAGTAATTCTAAAACAAAGAAAGGTACCACAATGTGTGGGAACTGTGTTTTCTGTAAACATATTTATACTTATAATGTATTTGTTCATCCAGTGAGTGGTCAGACGTTTTAGCTAAGATCAATATGGAATTGCAGTACTAAGAACTTGGTGTGTCTGGTTTTGTGTGTACACTGTGATGCCTAGTACGCAGGAAAAACGAACCAAAGGCTAAATGAACATAGTAACCATATTTCAGAAATGAAAAGACAGGTATTGACTAATATCCTATATAAACATAAAGTTGATAGTGGTAATAGGTCCATAGATTCATAGGTTCATACTAGGCTATCTGCCCTAGGGCATTTATAAGCCTAGCCAGAGTGTGTCTGGCTTTCGCCACCCATTTTAAATTAATTTTGCTATGCCCTTTTTTGAGGTTAGTATACTGTGCCTCTAACAGTGCCACAGAAGTGATACCCAGGGTAAACCTACGATCCCCCATCCACTCATCAAGATTCCTCTAGAAGAGAGTCAATGAGGGACTCTGCCTAACCTGGACTGGGATTTTATTCCAGAGTGAAGGGAGCCTCTGGGTTATGAATCTGTCCCTCCAGCATGTCCTATTTATTTCAGTGCTGAGATTCAAGTCTCGTGAGTGCGTAGCTCGATGGGATTTGGATTTTCTGAGGTGCAGCATGTCCATTAATTCTGGGTTGGACATGGCTTTATACATCAGGCACAGATCACCTCTGAGCAGGCAATATGCCACTGAGAAGAGCTGGAGTTTCTTTAACCGGGCAGCATATGGCATCTGTTTGAGCCCTTTGATCCTCTTGGTGAGATACTTTTGGGGTCTTTCCAGTTGCTGCAGGTGTCTGGTAAGGTACATCCCAAAAGGGGCATTGTACTCAATTATGGGCCTGATGAGGGATGAGTAAAGAGATACAATGACCTCCCCTGATCTAGATGTGAATCCCTTCATGATTAGGTGGGCTATATAAAATGTTTTTCTAACCACTTTGGCCACGTGGTTGTCAAATGAGAGATTGCTATCAACTTGGGTCCCCAGGTCCCTAATTACTTCTTCCGTACTTAATGGATTACCACTTATGTGGTCATTTGTGGGCACTCTGTTTTTGCCAAAGGGGATGACTACACACTTTTTGACATTTAGCTTGAGGCCATGGCTCTGGCACCAGTTGTCTGTTTCTATGAGGCCCTTTTGGTGGATGCTTGTGTTGGCTGGAGAGTCGATTATGGCACCCCGTTTGCAGTCATCTGTGAACTTGGCCAGCCACAGTCCTTTCATGTTGGCCTGTACCTCTGAGAAATATATACCGAACAAGAGAGGTCCCAGGACTGGGCCTTGTGGGACGCCACTCGTAACTGGTTTGGAGTCTGACATGACTCCAGCAATTCTAACCATGTGAGTTCTGTCCTTGAGCCAGTTTCAAACCCATCTAGTGACATAGGGGTTTATATTTAAGCTGGTGAGCTTATCTATAATGCCCGAGTGGGGTGCTGAATCGAAGGCTTTTGCAAGGTCCAGGTAGGCTGTGTGGACCACCTTCCCCTCGTCAATGGCCTTGGTGACTGTTTCAAAGAAATCGACGAGGTTTAAGAGGCAGGATCTGCCCTTAAAAAAGCCAAACTGGGTAGGATCCAGTGTCAGTAGGTCCCCCAATATCTTTATTTATAAGGTCCATGATGATCCTTTCCATAGCTTTGCAGACCAAGCTAGTCAGGCTTATGGGGCGATAGTTTCCAGGATCCGTTGAGGCACCACCTTTGTGGAGAGGGACCACCGTTGCTGTACGCCACTCTTTGGGTAAATATGCTGTAGTAAGGCTGAGATTGAACAGCAGTTTTATGTTTGGGTTTAGTGCTTCTTGGAGTTCACGTAGAACGCATCCCGGAACACTGTCTGGTCCCATTGATGCTGTGTTTTTTGCTTTGGAGAGGGCGGCTGTTACCTGAGCATCTGAGATGTCAGGGGGGCAGCACTCTGCTGGGATAGATATTTGCCCTTTGGTGGGAGAAATTTGCGCTGAACCTGTCAGCTAGGATGTTGGCAATGTCTGTGGGTTTGGTGTATTTTTTGTCATTTTGGACTAATTCTGAGCATATCTGGGAATTCCCACCTAGGTTCCTAACATAACTAAAGAAAGCCTTGTGATTATCTTTAGTGTCCTGTGCAATTTTTCTCTCAAAGCTGGCCTTAGATGATTTTATGAGTGCCCGTAGTTTTTTGCTAATACTGATCAGAGTTGCCTTCCCTTTTTGGGATTTTGCTCTATCATGTAGTAGCTTCCTCCTTCTATTGTATAGTTTGTTTATGGCTGGGGTCCACCAGACAGAACGTCTGCCTTTGGAGGATTGGGTCTTGGTTTTATTTGGGATTGCATGATCCATGCATTCCTGAAGGTGTTCATAGAATGCGTTTATAAAGGATTCTGCGGTCTGGGCCGTATTTTCCACAGGCCCGGGGGCTTTGAAGGATTCCACCTCGGTTTTGAAGAGTGTGAAATTTTCTTTAGAGAAGTTTTTCACTGTGGTTTTCTGGGCAGGGGGTGGGGTCGGGATGTGAGTATCCAGTGAGATTAGTTTATGGTCTGATCTTACCAGTGAGGGATACACTTCTGGTCTGGAGCATAGAGTCCCCATGTTGGTGATGATCAGGTCCAGTATTTTTTCCACTCTTGTGGGAGTGGTAACAAGTTGTTCCATAGCATTTCAGTTTATAAATTCTTGGAACCTTTGGGCTAGGGTGTTGGAGCTAGAGTAATGCTCCCAGTCTATGTTTGGGTAGTTGAAGTCGTCCAATATAATGGTGTTTGGAGAGACCTTCATATTTTCCAGTGTTCTCAGGAAGGCCGAGTGGAGTTTCTGGGTTTGGGAGGGTGGTCTGTAGCAGGCTATAAACTGGAAGGCAGTTTTACCCACTGTTAGTTGCACATGGATAGTCTCTGATGCTTTGTGCTGTGCACATGGATAGTCTCTGATGCTTCGTGCTGTACCACCAACCTGGAGTTGTGGGTATCTTTGACGAATATTGATACTCCCCCTCCTTTTATGGTTCGGTCCAAGTTTTGGGGCCGAAAAGCATGGTATGAGGTATAACCTGGTAGTGTTGGGATAGTGCTGGGGTGCTCTCGGGAGCCTTGAACCAGGTTTCTGTTACTGCACAGATATTGATGTTCTCCATGCTAAGGAGAGTTTTGAGTGCATGCATCTTGAGGTTTAGACTTCTGGCATTGAGTAGCATTACTCTTAGTTTCTTATCCCTTGTGATACCTATGGAGGTGGGTTTGTCTTTTGAGCCTTGCCTAAAAAAGGCACTATGGGGGTAGCAAGAGCCTTTGCCAATATTTGAAAGCCCAGGGGTGATAGGTGCAAGCTGTCCCTAGTGAAGCATCGTGGCTTGTCGAGCATGTCATCCCAGGCTGACAGGCATTGGATCCCCTTTGAATGACACCAATATTTAAGCCAATTGTTGAAATTGATCATCTTGTCTTCATATTGTGGCATCATTCTTGGTGAAGGTAAGATGCTACTCAAGGTCAGGGTCATTCCGGCCTGGGCTACATGCTCAGAGAGCTCGTCTATGTCTCTTTTCATGTAGTCCAGGGAGGTATGTCTCAGGTCATTCACACCAGCATGGATAATGACTGAGTCATATTTGTACTTGCCTTGGAGTGACCTGAGTGCTTGTGTTATGTGGTGGATCCTAGCACCTGACAGGCAGCTCACCGTGACCTTCTCCTTGTTCAGCCTGGTGAGCAGGACGTCAGTGTGCCTGACGATAGAGTCACCTATTACAAGTGCATCAGGTGTGTTGTTTAGCCTTAAGGGCTGTGACTGTTCAGCACACTGGCTTTGTGAGCTATGTGTTGCATGTGTTTTGTTTTGGGGTAGTGGTTGCTTGGGTGCCTGCTTTGGAGGTCTCTGCTGCTTAGGCAGATTTGTATTTAGAGCCTCCGAGTATGTTTTTGTGTGTTTATGTGTTTGGTTTGCTGTCATGGTAGGTCTATGTGAGACTGGAATTGTAGTGAGTGTGGTTTTCTTTTCCTCCTGACTGGTTACGCCAGTACTGAGTTGAGAGAGCTTAGCCTCCAGTTTGGCTATATGGTTGCATCTCTCACATGTGTTGGAATTTGTTGGGAGGAGGAGAGGGTTGTCTGTGTACGTGAGGTAGTTGTAACATTGCCTCAAGATTCCCAGATTCACCAGCTGGACCGGAGAGAAGATTGACAACTGACCTTTGGACATGCTAGAATAGTATTGGGAATTCCTTTATAATTGAAAAAAAAGGGCCATTGGGGAACAAGGTACTCAAGAGGAGTTTGTGAGGGTGTAGTGCTTTAATTTTTTAGCGCTGACCTATATAATTGCTTTAGTGAGCAAGTGCCAGGTAACTTAAATGCAATGTGCTACAGGTAACTTAAATGCAAAAATGACAAACAGTAACTTTCATTCAAGTGAAACAAGGAAATAAGTACAGTAAGCAATGCAGATACCACTAGGGATCCACAGTAGCACTGAAAAGCCATGTTTTAGGTGGAATTAGCGTTTCAGGGAAATAACAAGCAAACAAACAACGAGCATACAAACAAAGCTAGATTCAGCAGGCCTGGATCTAGTCTATGCTACAGCAAACAAGGTGTACCAATTTCAGTAAGAAACAGTTTAAATATGCAAGCACTATAAGCCTTTAACCAGAAATTTCCAGCTCAGAAGGGAAGAGTCCAGCCTCTCCTCCCACAAGAGTGCAGACCATGAACCTTCTTAATGTAAAATAACTGGCCTGAAGCCCAAGTGCTTAAACCAGAACTAATACACTTTAAGAATAACAGACACTGATCCCTCAATCAGCAGTTCTCAACTTAGAAGGATGTAAGCTACCTGTCCTGCCACCACAGTGCAGGCCACAAACCTTCCTAATGTAAAACAACTGGTCTGAAGCCCAAGTGCTTAATCCAAAAGACTTAGAATGATAGCTACACTTTAATCAAGTTACTACCAAGCAGTAATAAATACAATTGAATACTTTAAAGAATGCCTGGATTAGTGCTCAAGTTATACAAACAAAGCTAGATTCAGCAGGCCTGGATCTAGTCGATGCTACAGCAAACAAGGTGCACCAATTTCAGTAAGAAGCAGTTCAAATATGCAGGCACTATAAGCCTTTAACCAGAAATTCCCAGCTCAGAAGGGCAGAGTCCAGCCTCTCCTCCCACAAGAGTGCAGACCACGAACCCTCTTAATATAAAATAACTGGCCAGAAGCCCAAGTGCTTAAACCAGAATTAATACACTTTTAGAATAACAGACACTGAGCCCTCAATCAGCAGTTCCCAACTTAGAAGGATGTAAGCTACCTGTCCTGCCACCACAGTGCAGGCCACAAACCTTCCTAATGTAAAACCAACTGGTCTGAAGCCCAAGTGCTTAAACTAAAAGGCTTAGAATGAGTTACACCAAGCAGTAATAAATACAACTGAGTACTTTTAAGATGACGCAAAAGCAAATGAGATGGGCCCAGGAGGAGTATCCAAGTGCAAATTTACAAGAGGGGCGGGCAGTTTCAAAGCCACCAAGCGTAACACCAAGACAAAAACAGTGAGGGAGGGTGGGGACCTACTGAAAAAACAGTCAACTTCCAGCTAGATATTTCTCAATGCAACACAAACAAATTACTTTAAATCGTGTATTATTTGATAAAAGTGCAGGTAAAAATCTACTTAACTCTACTCATGTAGGTCTCAGTTGGCCAAAGCTCACAGTTTAAACAGAAAACAATTCACTGTACCACTTGTATAAGACAGAAACCGAATAACAATGAGGTAAATTACCCCCACATATCACTGGCTATGCAGGTTTTTCAACAAGCCTTAACTGAAAATACCACTTGTATAAGACCTACTGAAAAAACAGTCAACTTCCAGCTAGATATTGCTCAATGCAACACAAACAAATTGCTTTAAATCGTGTATTATTTGATAAAAGTGCAGGTAAAAATCTACTTAGCTCCACTCATGTAGGTCTCAGTTGGCCAAAGCTCACAGTTTGAACATGACTTCAAATTCTATATTTTACAAGTAGTCCAGGAAAACTTGTGTGGCTGTAATATTGTACATAATACTGAGCTAGATGAGTTTTACTGGCTACTACATCTGTGAGCACATATGCATCTAGGCCTGAATGGACATGCCTCTTTAAAACTGCTTCTTATTGACAAGCATATGGAAGTATGATGTACTTATATAGAAAAATGTTTATATATTTTTATTTGCATTTTTACATTGACATTTTAAGTTATTTATTGCATAAACTGTGCTTTAAACAATTTTATACTACTCTGACATACTTGTGTTCATTTTGAAATGTATCATGTGACTTCAACAGATCATGTGACTGTGTTAGGAAGTATATAAGGAAGTGCTGGTTAGTGTTGATTTTATATATGCCCGAGGAAGCCATTTTGTGGTGAAATTTTTAGAACTTGCAACTTGTCAAATTAATGGAATTTTGGTACTGTAAGTACTTGGCATGTTTACTTAGTGTTTTTTGTTTCTATACACTTTTGGACTTTGAAACCACTAGTTTAAATGTTTCCATGACTGCTTTTTGTTGGAATTACAGATATCCCCCGTATCAAAAGGTAAACCCCCACATATGCATTGCTGTCTACAGTTGCCCAGGTTTGTGTACAAATGTGTATATACCTTAACATGGAGTTTGGTCAGTCAACATGAGACAGAACTTGAGTGAATCACAAATCAGTACTGCATTGACATCTTTTTCTCATGTTGTCTATGTCCAAGCACCCAAATATGCCTGATTTAAATATGAGGGAAGGCATTTAGCTCTGTTGTGCTAGGGACCAAATTGTGGAGCACCAAGTTCAAAACCTGCAATAGGTGCATTTTATAGAACCTGCTTGTACTATAACAGCATCTTTAGCATTAACAAGGTAATATCTAACTTTTTCAGCTGCACTTCTTCAGCTTAAGTGCACTGATAGCTACTGTGGTAATTAACTACATATACAGCTATGACATTACTTTTGTGGGGTTTAGAGCAAAAGTGCTCTGAGAGGAGTACTGCTAGGATAAGGTAATAGTTGTGCTGAAGGAATTCTAAGCCTAAAATGAAACATCAGCAACTACTTTGAGCATTTGTGGAACATATTCTACCTGACATTGTAATATTTTTGGGTTAAATCACTTATCTGTTTTATACCTTATATTTACACTACATTTACCAAACTGTTTTAATAATGACAAGAAACATCAGTGTCATCTTAGGTAGTTGCAGTGATAAAGCTGTAGTACTAGGAGACATGGGGCATTTGGTGAGTAATGTTTTCTACTTTTGTGTATACTGCCTGTACACACACTTATGAATGTGTATTTGCAGCATGGTATATGGGTAAAAATTATACCATTTCTGAAAGGGATTTTCTGGGCCACTCACAACAAAGATGTTCACACAAATGTTTTCAATTCCCACAGATCAATATGTTAAAAAAATGTTTAAGCACAAATACACTGCTGAGTTTGCAGAATGCCTACCAGGAAAACAAAGTTCTCAAATACAAAGAATGCTGAGCGTATCCAGGACCCCTTCTCCATGGCTGATGGCTCTTTGGCCAGGATGCATCCAAATGGACCTACCAGGACTGCCTGGAAGATTTGGTAGTAGACATTAATGTTGTTGGTGGCCAGGATCATATATTTATAATGGTGCACTGCAGATTCACCAACATTATTCATGCTGCTGAAAAACAAGTAGTCCACCTGCCATGGGAAGACAGAATGGCTGGTGGTGACCAGTCAGCTGAGCCACCTCTGACAGAGCCAGAAGAGTTTCTGGCCTCTATCAAAAGCAGTGATTCCTCTACATGGTCCCACAGTGTGGTGATGGGTATTTGTGCAGAGCTTCACTGGGCAACAAGACTATCTAAAGAAGGTTAACCAGGTATGTACAGCTTTTCCTCTGTAGCAGCACAGGTAAGCCTTCCTGCTCATTAGTCATTGGCCAAGTCATTAATGTTGTCTGATTTGGATTATACAGGAACATCAGGGATTCTTCCAGCACAACTCTCTGCACAAGGTATGTTGTCTGAATGTGTGGTTTTCAAATGCTAGTATTCATACACCTGAGTTTAAGGCATACTCCAGATACTGGGTTACACTTACATATGGTATTGTGTTTTGCTGTGTTTGCAGGTAATTCAGTATTCAGTGCCACAGCTATGGAGCTGCCACTGCCTGATTTTGGAGAATCTGCTGCCTTCTAATGATGAGTTGGCACAGTCAGGGAATAAAATGTGTATTGGACACAGGGAATGTGACCACTGCATCCCATAAGACCATGGAGACTGTCCCTATGACTGCAGACACCAGGAACATATACTACATAGGGAGGACAGGTTACTGGGGACACTGGCAATCAGGGAAGTGGGGCACCACCTATGGTAAATGTAACAGGATCTGCTCCTAGTGTCTGTGGGTGTGAGGATGTACAGCAGTGTGGTTACCATTTCCATGCCTCTCAATCCCTTCGCTCAAGAAATCTAGACAAAGCCAAAAATAATGAGGGACAAAGGCTCAAAATCAAGGACATATTTTAAAAATTGTGCTTATAAACATAGAAAGTTGCTAGAATAATATATTTTGCATTAACAAGCATTTTTCTAATGGGTATGAAGTCTGAAACTCAAATGCCTGTCATTGTTTAGTGACTCCAGCTCTCATTAACTTGCCAGAAAAAAAGTTTTATGTTGAACAGTCTACTCAGTTAGTTTGTTTACTAGAGTTATACAGTGATCACAATTGACCATTTGCAGACATAGCCCAATGTCCAAAAATATGAGGCAAAAATCTGGATATTTTGTGAAATTCTGGACAGTTGAGTGGATTGACTGGTTCTCACTGGAGACATGGACACCACAAGCCCCATAATGGCTGCAACCCAGCGTTTGTGCTGGAGGCACAGACTAGTACCACTACCATGTCCATGGAAGAGTTAGTAAGGCCGATGCAGGCTGTGCAAGATGACTTATGGGAAGACATGTCTCATATATGTGGTTATTTTCATAGACAACATTATCTTGTGAAATGTATCATGTCCTCTGAAGCTCATCTGTCATGCATAAAGTACCATCATTGGAGTTGTTCCACAGCTGCATGAACACATGGTGGCAACAATGGCCATGGATGACCTAGATCATGCTCAACCCAGTGACAGCACTTCCACTGCTACACAAGTGCCTGTGCCCAGGTGAGGACATCCCTAGGGTCATGGCAGGGGTCTACTTTAATTCAGCAAATGATCAGATGAACGAACGCTGTAAGTTCGAACACAAAGTGTTGACCTTGCAAAATAGCGAATGGCCAGAACAGCAGTTTTTTTCCAGGGAAAGGAATTGCTGGGCCAGCCGTCTGGGTTGTTCCATTTCCTCCACTATAGTATGATGGGGCTGTGCCCCCCAATTTATTTAGTATTTTCCCTGGGAAAAAAAACGCTGTTCTGGTTGTTCGCTGTTTTGAGTATTTGAGATTTAGGGGTCGATATAACAATGTTTGATCATCTGATCTTTTGTTGTTATAATATAGACCCCATGGCAATGGAATGTCTGGCAGTGGATGTCATTCACAGTCACTTAGTACTCCAATATTTTGCCAGAGCCATGCTACCACTATTAGTACTCCTGGTAGAGTCAGCTCCCATATGTGGGTGTGCGCATAGGATGATCAACCCTCCATCATGCATGCCCTGGACTGGTTTAGTGGATTGATACCCAGTGTGGCAGTTACTACTGAAGCTGTGTCATAGCAGACACACAGTCACACCACCACACATCATACATACACACACACACACACACACACACACACACACACACACACACACACACACACACACATATATATAGAAGCATACATTTCCATTGACAGTGGCCCTTCACAAAGCCTTTTACATTAATGCCACCCAATCACAGCCCATACACACTACTGCACTCTTACTTTTAATTGTTCTCAGGACTCACAGATCTCCCTGAAAAGGTAAGCATTTGTGCTCCTCTGCATATGACAGTAATTATACCCTGTCTTTTTTTACAGTATTACTTAACTTGCCTATGTCTGATGCAGTGTGGCCAACCTATGCATGGATGAGCACAGTCTGGTATTTGAGTTTTAGGCATCAACTGCAATACAGTGTTTCAGCTTTACTAAGCTTTCCTAAGGGCCAAAACTATGTGCATGCCAGTGCCTGTTTACCAGTGCCAGAGCATACTGCTCCTACCTCTTTCTAGCATATTTATTCCCTGCAGCTGGTTTCTCCACTGCCTGGCATGCTATGGTGTAATCTCCTTGCAAATGGCCCCCTTGCTATATCTGTTTCCTCAGTATCATATTATGTAACAATTCACATATTGTTCATAGGTTCATAGGTTCATAGGTCGGTACTAGGCTATTGGCCCTATGGCCTATATAAACCTAGCCAAAGGTGCCCTGGCTTTCGCCACCCAAGAAAATTATTTTCCTGTGCCACTGTCGAGCAGAGCCACAGAAGTGATCCCCGGGGTAAATTTCCTATCTCCCATCCAATCATCAAGATTTTTCTTGAAGAGTGCTAATGAGGAGCTTTGTTTGATATAAATAGGTAGTTTGTAAATATTTTTTGCACAGGTGCTGGGGTCATACTGCAGGGCACCACCTGATAAATCCAGACAGTGGGAGCATGCCTTCAACATCCCAAACACATGTTCAATAAAGTTCCAGATTTCTGAAGGTGCAGAATTGTAATCGTGGTCTGCTTCATTTTGTGAATGTCTGATGGATGACTCCTGGGCATATTCAGTAGGGTGACCAGTCTATGCATGGCTAAGCACAGTCTGGTGTCTTGTTTAGAATGCATCACTTTTAATCTAGTGCATCTGCTTTATCCTATTTTGGAATGGTCTGAAGTTATACGGAGGTCACTGTGTCTTTGTCAGTGCACTGCATGCTGTGCTCCCTTCCTTTTAGCATGTTCATCCCCTGCTGCTGGTTATTGTACTGACTCCTCCTGTGGCTCAGCTTCCCCTGCCTACTGTGCTGGGGGCTGTTACCCCTGCAACTATCTGCCTTGTTGTGCCTATCTCCTCATTACCATATTGTCTCCTCATTACCGTATTATGTAACATGCTGGGGACTGATCTTCATTACAATATTATGTAACATATACCATGGGATCCACTAGGGTAGGTATTCCACAACTCCTACAGGAATGCTGACAAGGCCAAGACATGTACACTATGTCTTGCATGGTTTCCCTATCCACATGGTAGTGGACAATAATGTCCATGTCATGGACTACGTGAAATTATATGCTCAGTAGGATGACACAGTACATCAGGGGGAGATAATGCACACTGCCATGTTTTCTGGAAGCAATGAAACCCTGTTTACTAATCTACCAGTGTGGTGGCAACCCCTAACATTCCCTTTGCATGAACACAAGGAATCAGAGGTGGTCATTACTATATTGAGCACAGCTCTGCAGCACTGTATTTATACTTCTCTGAATCCCTCTGACATCTTGATTTGCCTTATTTGTATACACCATGCCACTCATTTTACTATTATTGTTATTTACCATCTGATTATATGACCATTAGTATAAACTTCTATCAGCCATATTTACCTACATTTAATGCTAGTGATATCTGTACCTCTGAATCACACACACCTTCTGCATGATTGCTTTTCATGTAAATTCACTTACCACAATGCAGTAAAGTTTTTTTAAATCACAGAAATTGAAACAGACTGAATTCCTGCAATTGTTTTGTTCCATCATCTCACTGTTCTTATGCTCATTCATACTTGAAGTAAAGATTTGTTATATTTCATTTAAAAATGTCAACACTACATTTGCTTTATTCCATACTCCTAGATCCTGGGTCAACACACACACACACACACACACACACACACACACACACACACACACACACACACACACACACACACACACACACACACACAACAAATTGAAAAAAGTTAATGACTGACTTTTCTGATTCTAAGAGGAAGCTTATTCTACAGCTTTCGTGATAGATTCCCTCATATGGTGTTAGCTCCTTCAGGAGTATATTCCAGGTAAAGACTTTTAAATGTAATCTCATATGACATTGCTTTAAAGACCAAACAAGGGGTACCTCTTAATACTTTTAAATAATCTGTAACAAATGCAATATATAATGATAATTCTAGAAACATTTCTGAATATTTCAGGTTTTGCAACCATATGTTTTTCTGGTAACATTGTGTATTCTCAGTTGTTTCAGGTGAGTTGTCTGAAGGCTACATAATGTGGCAATGCATTCAACAATGGGTGGGATCAGCAAGGTATACAATGGTACAGTAATCCTGCTGGCATTTTATACTTGCTCCTTAGATCTAGATGGGCTACAGAATAAGCTTTTCTGATTTTGGTAGGTACACCAAATGAAACTGCTGTCTGCCGTTGTTGTTACATATTTAAAGATAGTATAATTTTTGTGGCATGAACATTAATTGGATCATACACCAATGGCAATTATGGCAGTGAGGCAGCCATGAACCACTCAAACTTCACATTCCATAAAACATTTATTGTATAAGTAACACGGTAAGTGCTTTTGCTACGAGCTTCATCAGACCATTAAAAGCACAGTAGATAGCTTGGACACTTCTGAACCACACATCAAGGTGTGTGGACATTGCAATTTCTGTATATATTTAGATCAAACTGGGAGATTCATCTACCCTGACACAGGTCAGGTTTTTAATTTTACTATTTCAGCCGATTGTGGAACCTCACGTAGTCTATTTGGCATGCTGTGATCTATGTCAGTCATTCTATATCAGGAAGACCGATAGAAACTTAAGAGAAAGAATAAGGGAACATATATATAACATCAGGGTCATGTTGCATAATAATGCCCTTTCTAAACACATCCTATTAATGGGACAGACACATAGTTTTAGTTTTATGGTTATTGATCTATTTTACCATGTTTACAAGGGGGTGACATTAGGAATCACACAGAGAGTAGGGAAGTAAAATGGATTTTGAGACTTAGGGCAGACAGAGGCAAAGGCCTCAGTGAAAGAGCCTCTCTGAAACCACTATTGAAATCCAGGAGAATAACTGTTTGTTAGTAGTTTGCCCATGTATTGATGCATACTTCCCACACATGTGATCTGCATTGTTTGATTTTAGATGTGATATATACTTTATATATCTTTTATATGTTTGTGAGTTTTTATGACTATATTTTCATATATATTTTTTGTTAGGTGTCTCAGTTAAAGGTATATCCCTTTAAGTGTTGGATGTTAGTCAATTGAATACTTAGAGACAGTTAGTATAAATATATGTGTATAAAGGAAGTGTCTTTAATGGTCTGATGACGCTCATAGTGAAAGTGCTTACCATGTTACTTATACAATAAACGTTTTATGGAATGTGAATTTCGAGTGGTTCATGGTTGCTTCATTCCCATAATTGCTGTTGGTGTTTGTTACTACATTTTATCTACTTTTGGTAGTGAGACATTTGCCCTGCGGAACACCTATTTGGTCATTTTCTTCTATATTAATTGGATCATAATTGATGTCCATTTGCCAAATTTTGTGTTACATTTACAGACATTACAGGTGACATTGCTACTACTTGACTAAGTGTATATACCATTTCCAGATCATCATGGAAAATGTCTTGCATATTTTTGTGAACTTATTATAACCCAGTTTGCATACATCAGAATATTTGATTATTAGTGGGTCATTTCTCTCTTTTATTGGAGAAGAAGATTCAAAAATAAGTGGCTGTAGTACAAAACTCTGTAGAACACCACTGGCAACCAACATCAGGACAGAAAATTCAGCTTCCTGAAACTATTGACTTGCTGCTTCCTACTGCTTAACCATTGTTTTACCTACCGAATTTTGTATGGTTTGGTAGTTTATGCTTTCAATTTGATAATTATTCCCCTATTAAGGATAGCACGACCAGGACAAGCAGCATGTGCTGCCAGGCTTTGCCAAGTGCTGCTGTTACCTCTTCAAAGAATGCCACAAGATTCAAATGTTAATATCACCCATTAATGAAACCAAAGTTTCTTTAGCTAACAAAAGTAATACCCTGTGTCATACTGCATAAGCTCCATTATGTCTTTCACCAAGATATTGCATAAAATACTGGTAAGGTTGATGGGTCTAAAATTGCTTAAATTTATGAATCCCCTTCACTTTGTGAACTGACTCATCCAGGACATGCCCCAATGATAATATTTTATTTAACAACATAGGATACTACAAGGGTTGTTGTCTTCTCCCAAGGCAATTGCGTTTTTAACTTTACTCGAAGCAACAGTTATCATGCCTGTAATTAAATAAGGGATGTCTGCTCATGTTTCCATAGCAATGTAACATAGGTCAAAAGTCAATAAAGTTGACATCCAAGATTGCTGCAAGTGATGAGCAGGTTAATTAAAGCTCCTCCAACAGTGAAAACATAAACTTTTGGGGAAAAAATCAGCGAACACCATTTATTTGGGAAAAAGGCAGTTACTGGTTATTCACTATACTGCCTGTGAAGAAGAACATGGAAAAATAATAGAAAATCAATTAGAAAAGGATAAGAAAAAACACTGGTGTGGAAGAGCCTTGCAGCTGTTCAGGAAAAAGCAGTTCGGCATTCAAACCTAGTAATGAGATGGCTTCAAGTAATTTAGAGGGAAGAAAATCAAATGCATTCAGAGCTGTTAAGAATGAGTGAGACCCTGAAGAACTACATACAGACAAATGACAAAAGGCTGAAAGAATAGAAGCTTTAAGTAGCTATTTAGATGGGATGGTAAATCTACAAAAGTTTGCGGTTTAAATGCATGAATTGTGGCCAGTTTTGTTACATGAAATAGAAGATGTATCTAGAGCTCAATAGTAATATTAAGTGTACAATGGCTGGCCATTACATTTAACATTCCAAAAGGAGCATGCTGATTGGTCAGCCAAACCAGAATGCCCATTGTAAATCCGAACATATACCAATAGAAATAGTCCAGTATCCCAGACTTTATTCCATTAATATATTCTACAAAAAATTTGCTTTCCTTTCAACATTATTTAACAAAAAAGAAATGACAAAAACAATAGACATCAAACTAAGGATAGAAACAGGGCAGACAAAAATAAAAGGATAAACAGGGATGTTATGCAAAACTAGAGAAGCATAATGTACCTGATTATCCATTTATTTTAGTCTCTCCCATTTTTCCTGTACATTGAAAGTCTCTCTGTTTCTTTTTTTAATTAAAAAAAAAAAAAAGGCAACAGAGATCTTCCTTTCTCTGTTGCTTCCTTTATACAGCACTGATGTAGTATGTAACCTTAGGAACAAAAGTCCCATAAGCATGTGCAGTACATCAAGAAAGCCCCAGGATATGGAAAAAACACAGTAGAGCAGTACTGCACCATTATACAGGTTCATTATTTAAGAAAAGTAAGTAACTTTTTTCTTTAATGTCATTGTATAATAGCATTAACCGACTCTGTGGTGTGGTATATTGAAGATTTATCCATGGGTGGCTTTGGTTAATCATTCAGGCTTTTTCCTTATGACTAAACCACACCAACCATGGGCAAATCTTTATTATACCATGACCCCCCCATTATTATTCCAAAACGTGCACGCTGATTGGCCAGCGTGCCTGTTGTAAATCGAGTTATACTAATGGAAAAAGGTCCGGTCGCCCGGACTTTTTTCCATTAGTATAACTCTCTTTTTAAAACACTGTCTCGCTATGTTAAATGGGTTTAACATAGCGAGACAGGTTTTAAAAAAAAGCAATGGAGAAAGCAAGATCTCCGTTGCTTTTTTTTAGTGTTTCGCTATGTTAAATGAGTTTAACATAGCGAGACAGTTTTAAAATAAGCAACGGACATCTCCGTTGCTTATTTTAAAGCTGTCTCGCTATGTTAAACCCATTTAACATAGTGAAACACTAAAAAAAAAGCAACGGAGATCTTGCTTTCTCCATTGCTTTTGCCCACAGCTCTGATGTACTGCGCAGGCACGCAGTACATCAGAACTGCCGCTGATGCCAGACATCTGCAGAAGGGCAGCAAACAGGCATTATACTATGCCATTATTTAAGAAAAGTAATAGTTTCTTTTCTAAAATAATGTCATGGTATAATAGCAATAACCCACTTCTGGGTGTGGGTAATGCTGTATTTACCCACGGTTGGCTTTGTTTGGTCCCTCGTGCTTCGCCCTCGGGACCAAACCACGCCAACCGTGGGTAAATCCAGCATTGCCCACACCCAGGCGTGGGTAGTTGCTATAATATACCATACCCATGACATCAGTTATTGCCATATTACTTTATGTATATGAATGTTTATCATTTAATTCAGTTTTTCTGCTTTGCATTGATTCTGCATGTTTTTTGACATTCCTAACTAGTTGTTGCTGACAATGTTATAAACATGGGCTGTTTTCATATTAGCTCAATAAACTGTGTTTTGAAAAAGAACAAAATCAGAGAATTGAATACAGAAAGGAAGAACTGTTTCAATAAATATTAAGGCTGGAAGACAGAGCCTGTGATTTTCTACTATACCAGAGAAACTGGAAAGAACAGATTGCATTTATTT
Organism: Protopterus annectens; assembly: GCF_019279795.1. Lineage (NCBI taxonomy): Eukaryota > Metazoa > Chordata > Ceratodontiformes > Protopteridae > Protopterus > Protopterus annectens. The sequence continues at coordinate 1,066,879,993 of NC_056730.1, read as the reverse complement.
TATGAAAGTGCAGATAAGCAACTGGACTGATATTCCACAATAAGATTTGTTAATTGAAAGGGCACAGCATATCTGTACTCCAAATTTGGGCATAAGAAGAAGCCAAGACCTGTTGTGATAACGATGCAGTCATATCAGTCAATGGAGCTGCTCCTGGCCTGTTTGTGATAGAAGGCCAGATTGTTTGGTGAAAATAATTATTCACTGTATGCCAAGCAGAAGAGAAGTGGGTTTATCCCAACAATCAGAGGATGTTGAGAGGCAGGTGTGACATTCATGTTGCCGTATACAGCTGTCTTCAGAATATTTTTTTTAGAAAGAGACATTTTTGGATACAGAACAGATGAAGTAGGAAACAAAGAAGTTTACCCAGGAAAATATGAGCCTGCAAGTTGAAGTGGATTTTGCTTCTTGTTCTTCTGATACTAGCACAACTCACAGACAGAACTTGCCAGTAAAATATTTTCCAGAATTCCAAACGCAAATGATTGAGCAACAAAAAAGCTTAGGAGCTGTCTAGAAAAAAAAAAAAAAACAGGAATACATTGGAAGTGAACAAGAAGTTGGTATGTGGGGTCAAGATAATGAGCAACAAGGCCAGCAAGAATGTAAAAGAAGGAAATAAGCAGAAGAACTGTAAAGTGTCATTTCAATAAGATGCGGTTTGGACATGAGAACTATTCTTCCACAAGAAGTGGAACAAATGGAAAAAAATTGGACTGTGCTAAACTGCTGAGTGGACTTTAAAGTATAATTCTCACTTTGGCATTAATATTTGAAGGATAATGAATGCACCAAAGTTGTAATTTTAAGTTAAACAGTTCTTTTTTAGCAATATGTGTATAATACATTTCCTGATATCAAGTGCACAGTAAATTATTTCTGTAAGTATCAGGAGGTACTTTAAATGTGAAGTGGAGGCACCGTATCAGTGAGAGCTGTTAACACCAGTAATGTTAAAGTAAGAAAGTGTTTTATCATCTGTGATGCATCTGGGGTTTATATTGTAACAAGATATAGGGTAGAGATAGGTAATATAATGTTATGATCTTGAGCTGCTAAGGAAAACATGCTGAAGTGAATTGCTCATATCAGTCTATTAAATTATGGTGAGTCCCCTTGTGTTATGCATACATGCAAAATTATACAATAAAATTGTGCAAAACAATAGTTTTCTAGCATTTGAGATGAGCTGTGTCATAAAACTACAGAACCATTAGGTGGTTCTTTTATCTGCTACCAGAATCCTGCAGTTACAGATTAACTGTTTGCAGGCACAGGCAATGCCTCAGAAAATGAATGAACCATAAACTTTGAGGCATCTATATGTGAAAATACTAAAACTAGTACGTAAAGTAGAAGTGACGAGCATTTCAGTGAAAATGAATGAAGTCTGATACACTGAATGGAATACAAGCAGCAGGAATCATTTCAGTATAAATCACAACAATCCAAAATCTGTTTATTTAATGGTAACCAGGACACTTTTTCTTAAGGCTATAAGTTAGTTAACTGAGACTATGCAAAGTCATTCTTCACTTTTGGTTGGAAATTTAAGATGGGACAAAAATAGATGATGCACTGGCTGGATGGAATACAGGCTCTAACATGCATTTTCAGCATGACGAAAACAAATTTATATATCTGTAGGTGTAGTTGTCTATTTGGGGCATCTACCCATAAATGGAGGAATACTTTACATTTTTAAGAAGTGTATGTAGTTTTGTGAGTTGGATGTGAGTTAAAGGGGAGTGGAGGCTAAAAATGAAAATGCAAAAAAAAATGCAAAAAAAAAAAAAAAAAAAAATATATATATATATATATATATATATATACACACACACACATATATATATAGAAAAATAGATAGATATAGTTTCATGAGTGTTTTATTGAAACAAAACATCTGGGGATATGTGTCATTAGTCAAAATAGAGAAGAAAAGCTGCAGTTGCATATAAGATCAGCCTGCCAAACATTAATGTATGCATGAAAGTTGCAAGATGGAAATATATATTCAAAAATGTCACAAAGAATAACTGGAATTAATAGCATCTTATTAGAATGACTGCCTTATCAATCTGTTCATGGAATGTGAATGACATTGCAGGTATGGACAAGAAGCAATGAGTATTAAATTATATTAATAATTGTTGGGTTCAAATAGGAATGTTAGAAGAGATATGCTTCAATAAAAGTGAGCACATGACTGGTAAAAAATGACCTCAGTTTTTTTTCATCTGAGTATCAGGTAATAATTCTAATTGTGAAAGGGGCTGCAATAATGACAAGGGAGAAACAGAAAAACAACAATGGTAAAAATTAGGTAGTAAGATGTTATTCACAGGGACGGAGAATTAAATTGGCATGTATTTACATTTCACCTTAAACTGCTGTTAATGATGTAAGAGAATTATAGGAGTGATAATTAGCTTCTGGCAGATGCTACTGTACTTACTGGGGACTTTAACATGATAGGCATTGGGAAAGATGTATTAGAAGGACCTAGAAGTGAAATATAACAAAGAAAGGTAGATATCTAAAGAAATATATGAGAATATTTTGGATAGAAGATACAAAATTGCTACCAGAAACCCGGACATAATTTGCATATTATTCTTCAAGGTACAATAACTGGATTAGACTGGACAGAAATTATATTTCACAGGAGCATAGGTATTCAAATGAAAGCTTGAAAACACATCCAATAACTATTTCAGATCATGCACCAGTAAAGACTAAGATAACAATGCAGGGCAATCAAGTAAAAGTGAGACACTGCCACCCATTTTCCTAATTTAAGAGAGAGAGATTTAAAAAACGAGTAGCAAAAATAATTTAAGAGTTGTTAAGGAATATGCAAATCTCTTCAGAAGGAATAGCTGAGGAGTGGAATAAAATGAAAATGGAACTTAAAAATATGGTATAAATGAGAGAAAGAGATATGGGTAAGAATTAATAGAAGTATTTAGCAGGATTATCAAAGGTAAAAATATTACAGACAAACTAGAATCTTGCAGGATAACCAGAGGAGCAATTGTTAAGTGATAAAGACAAAATAGGGGAGTGTTTGGATAATAAGCATGAGTTATATAAAGTTTTCTGTTAATGAAGTATTTTTTTATAACAACAGTGAACATAACAAACTGATGAAGTCTAAGGATGAAAACGCAAGTTATTGTTTTGTGGCTTTAAATAAATCTTTTTGGTTCACTGACCTGAAGAGGCATTTTGTTTGCTGGTTCTGCAAGTGCTTTGGTTTGTAGTGATTTTGGTACTGTTTCCAAGCACTTTTTCCTTCTCAGTTGTGTGATTTTTTTTATAACAACTCCATAGCACAAAAACTTAGCACAGCAACACAGGCAACAAAAAAATAAAGAGGGTACTGCCAAACTTAGGGTCATGTCAGAATCACATTTATTGTCCAAGTATGCATGCATACAAGGAATTGTGACTCACCTAGTATGAATTACATAAACAACATACATACAACTATTAAGAACAAGAAAATTGGCATACATTCAAATATTAAGAACAAGACAAAAAGTAAATATACATATACCGATACATCCAAGGTGCAAAGTGTAACTCATTGCAAGACATACTGAAATAAATTCTGAAGGAAACAAGTATTAACAATATGTAAACAATACCGCAGAATCCTCAGAGGCTTGGGAAAAAGAATACCCCAGCCTAATAAGCTGAGTTAAAAGTTTTTGAACTTGATGGTCTGAGGAAAAAAACTGTTCATATATCTGCTTGCTTGGGTGCGTATTAATCTATAACACCTTATAGGTTCATAGGTTCATAGGTTGGTACTGAGATATCTACCCGAAGGCATATATTAGCCCAGCCACGTTGTGCGGTATTCACCGCCCCTTTAGTAGTTCCCTAGACCCTTGTACTAGCAGCTAGTACCTTTTGCCCCTATCTAGTAGTGCTGTTGGTGTGATCCCCTGTGTGAACTTTCTGTTACCCATCTACTCATCAAGGTTCCTCTTGAAGAGTGATAGTGAGGGGCTCTGTCTTATGTAGATCGGGACCCTGTTCCATAGTAAGGGAAGTCTCTGCGAAGGGAATCTATCCCTCCAGCATGTTCTATTCATTGTTGTGTTGAGGTTTATATCCCTAGAGCATGTAGCTCGAGTAGATTTGGTTTTGCTAAGATGGCGCATGTTCAACAATTCTGGGTTGGACATGGCTCTGTACGTTAGTTTGTCTCTGAGAAAGCGGTATGCAACAGAGAACAGTCTTAGCTTTTTCAATCGTGCTGCATAGGGCAATTGTTTGAGGCCAGTAATCCTCTTGGTTAGGTACCTTTGTGGTCTCTCCAGCTGCTGGAGATGTCTAGCCAGGTACATTCCAATTGGTGCATTGTACTCAATAATGGGTCTGATGAGGGAAGAGTAGAGGGGCACCATTACATCCTTAGATCTTGATGCGAACCCTTTCGTGATGAGATGGGTCACATAGAAAGATTTTTCTAACCACTTTGGCAACATGGTTATCAAAAGAAAGTGGACTATCTACTTGGGTCTCTAGATCCCTTATTTCTTCTTCAGATTTCAGGGGATTACCTCCTATGTTGTAGTTTGCGGGTACTCTGTTTTTTCCAAAGGGGATTACTACACATTTTTTTGCATTTAGCTTCAGACCATGGCTTTGACACCATGCATCAGTCTCATTTAGGCCCTTCTGAAGGATCTCCATGTCAGCTGGAGACTCTATTATAGCACCCAGTTTGCAGTCGTCCACAAACGTAGTCAGCCACAGCCCTTCCATGCTTGCCTGTACTTCTGAGAAGTATATGCCAAACAGGAGGGGCCCCAGGACAGAGCCCTGAGGCACACCACTCGTTACTGATCTGGATTTGGACATAGATCCCACTACTCTTACTTTATGGGATCTGTCCGAGAGCCAGTTTGCGATCCATCTTGTGATGTAAGGCTGGTGAGCATATCAATAACACCTGAATGGGGGATGGTGTCAAATGCTTTAGCAAGGTCAAGGTAATATATAGTTAATAGGTAATGGTAATAGTTCAAACAGATGGTGGCCTGGATGTGAAGGGTCAGTAATAATTTTCCCTGCCCTTTTCATAACTCTAGAGTAGTACAGGTATACCCCATAGAGATATTAGAGATATTTTGTAAATCTTGTAAAAATCTGTATCGAGCAGAGGAACTGGGAAACTAACAAAAGACAGAAATGGAAACACTTATGAAAGAGTTAAATATGACAAGGTTGGAATTAATAGCTAAGATAGAAGAGGGTGAGATAAAAATGGTGATGAATAGTCAATAGGGAAGTATCCAGGAGCAGATGGTATTTATTTTTAAATATTGAAGTTGGAGAAAGAAAGTGTTAAAGATCTAAAAGGTTATGCCTGTTGAAATTTTAAAAGAAGGGACAGTATCTGCATGTGCTGTGGCTGTACTACCCAAAGAGGCAAACACACTCAAACCAGCTTCATATAGATCAGATTCAATTCTGAACCATTACTATAAAGTATTTAAGTTTATTCTAGCTAACAGAATGGCTAGGGTGTTGGTAAAGTGACAAATATGGAAGAATGTGGTTTTGTGTAGTAGAGGCAAACACCTGACAATATTAAGAGAAGGATGATCTAGAAAGAAGCAAAGAGCATGAAGGCACTGCTACTGTTGATGGGTCTTGATGCAGAAAAGACATTCAGTAGAGTTAGTTTTGATTTTATGAGCAGGACAATGGAATAATTTGCATGTCCTGATAGAATGATGCAGTTAATTAGGAAGTCGTATAAAACATTAGAGACAAGAATCAAGGTGAGAGAATTCCTCTCTGATAAGTTATGCTTGGACAGAGGAATCAGTTAAGAGTGGCCTCTTCCCCCTTTGCTGTTTGCTATTTGCTTTATTCTTATAGTCACTGGCAAAGAAAATAAGGGACTCACAATTTCAATGTTATGACTTGTATGGTACTTCAAAAAATAGCCTTATTTGTAGATGATATTATTTTGCACTTGATACATCCAGAAAGTAATATTTCAGTGTTGTGAAACATTTTGAGAAAATTTCAAGTCTTTTTCTGGATATATAATAAATGAAGATAAAGTAAAAGCTATAGCAGTGAATTATGTTCCCACACAAGAATTGGATCAGCAATACCCATCTTTATGGGTCATGCTAAGATAAAGTATTTAGATGTTCAGATTAGAAAGGATTCTGTTATGGTAGCTAAGGATATGTGGGAAGAGACTACACAAAAGGTAATAACAAATTGAGAAGTTGGATACACTTGACTATGGCTATGCCTACGGATAGTAAGATACAAGCAGTGGAATTGTTTGTAGTCCATTTAATACTATATACAGGACAAGCATATTCTTACCAACCACAGGAGAAGCAGTAGGTTGCAATTAATAAAGAATTAAAGGACTTTATTTGGGATGGAAAAAGGGCAAGAGTAAAGTGGGATAACTTGTTTTTTTTTTTCCAGAAAGCAAGTTGATTTGGGATTACCAGACTTGTAGTGATACTTTAGAGCTACACATTTAAGACAAGCAGAAGACTACAAATCAAAGTGGAAAGAGATGATGTTGAAATTACAGGATGGGGGCTCACAAACTAAGGGCAGAGTAGGATTTTGGATGCAGGCCCTTAAGGAAAACAATACCAATTAAGCAATATATTTTATTTACAACATATCAGAAAGTATTTTGAGGACTAAGCCAACACAGGAATGAAGAAAGGTGATTCTAAAAATAGAGATGACTGCAAGCAGGGGGGCATAGACAATATGTAAGGGAAAGTAGGAAATTTTGGAGAAAATTAGCAAAGGAACCAAGGTGCTGGGAGCAAATAGCTAGGGTGGGAAAAGTCATAGAGTGGGATGAAGCCAAACATAAGTTTGGACTGCAGGTTGGAGCAAATGGAAAAGGACAGAGGTGTGTTATATGAAAGATAAGCTCTGGGTGAGTTTATAGCTGAGTCTAGAACAGAAGCTACAGTTTTAAAAAAGAGATTACTTTAGGATATATACAATAAAACATAATGACTATAAGAATACACCAACAGTTGTTAGAAAAGTCTAGAAAGGTACTATACAAAGGAGCAATGGGAGGACTTTTTATGGCTCCTGTGTGTTCAACAAAATCTATAAAGTTTAGGATTTGTATATGGAAGTGTTTGCAATGGTATTTTTATATACCAAGTGCACTTCGGATCATTTTTCCAAAGGTAGATAGCAACTATTGGAGGTGTGGTGGGAAAAACAGGGGTGGTTGGCAACATGCTTTCTGGGAATCTAATGAGTTGTTAGATTTTAAAAATTCCCTACTCGGTACTTTGTCAGAAATGTGGAGGAAATCAAATTACTATAAATAAGGAAATGATTATTTTGAATTGGGATACAGAAACAGAATTGCTTAAACATATACAGTTCATATTAAGTTTAATGCTGTTGGCTGCCAAAACCAGCAGTTACTACAAAATAGAAACCAAAAGCTAACTCAACTGTAACAAAATTATCGAATGTTATAAAGGAGATAAAAGAACAAGAGATGTGAGTTTTAGAACGGGAAAGAAGAATATTACATCAAAATAAATGGAATCTGCAGGAACAATGCATGCAGAATATAGTTCAGGAGAAGGTGTGAACCTTTAGGGAAGGTAGGGTTTGACTAATCTAAGTAACACTTACATTTAATAATAATTGTTAAGAAATAAATCCTGTATGTGTAATGCATGAAAAGGAAATACAAATCTTTGAATGGTTTGTGTGTGAAGTTGATAAAGATGCTTAAAGAAGTCAAGAAACTTATCTTAAGAAAAAACTAAACAACAACTTGGCAGAAGTTCCAGGTCAGGCTAGCTCAAATTATAAACCAGAACAGTAACATAAACTCACATCCCCCCCAAAAAATAATAATAATAATAGTTTTGTATTATATGAAAAGCATAATGTCTTGCATATGTACACCTATGAACAGAAACATTTTTACTTAAATCATATGAGAATATTATTTCAGTGATACTGTTTTGCAATTACTTTTGCTGTTAAATAAGCCATTAGTCAAATAACTGCATTCTTCACTATTTCTTAATTACCATACCAAAGCTTGTAAACACTAGATATGTTCCATATTGTAATAGCATTATAAAGCAATTGTGAGTAAATATTGAATATTATGCTGTAGGTGGAGCTTTTCTGCCTAAGACATCATTAAAAACGGTCTTTTTGCCTCCCTTGGCCTACTGTAGTAAACAAATGGAATGAATGAATAAATACACATATGTATGTACATACTAAGTCCCTTATGATCATAAAATTGTGCTGTAGACTATTTGTCTCATGCATTTCTGGCATATGCCTAGCAGTCTTAAACATGCCCCTCGGTACTATCTATCTGGCACTCCCTATGGCAAAAGAGGGCTTTAATACACACTGTATAACGTCCTATTTTCTTGGGTTTCTTTACCAGTTAGGTCTAAAACCTTTAAACTTGTTTTATTTCTTTTCTTTTACTGCCGAACAAATGTCTATGATGTTGATTAGTGGCTTAATTAACTTTATGTTATATGCATAAATACAAATGTTTCAAGCATAGGCATTAATGCCCTTCTAGCCGGCCAATATACCAAAACACTTGTTCCCATAATATGTGTCAAGGCTGTTCTCAGAAATATCTAAACTAGTACTGGCTTCAGCTATTCTCTCCAAGAACCAATTAATACACTTCTTGTCCATATAGAATCTTCTACATAGGTTGTCTGATGATTCTCTAGTACTTTTTGATACTCCCAAACATTCCTAGAGGTAGTTGTCTCTAAATGCTGTAAATGCCTGAATAAGGTCTCCTCTTAAATTATGTTGCTGAAGGACAAATTGTTTTATAAAAAAAATAAATAAATAAATAAAACAAATTGGTTTAATAAGAATTGCATAATCTGGAGAAAGATTACCTCCAAACAAATATGCTGCCATCAAGTATATAAATCAGTGCCCTTCACTTTTGGTAAGTATTGGCATATGAACTTAATAACTACCATAGTACTCTAAAGAAGTGTTCTATGTGGAAAAAAAAATGTACTCATTTGAAACAACGTAAAACAAGTTAATTTTATATCCAAAAACTCTGTATGGCTATATCCTTAATTTTAAAATTACCGATTTTTAAAAAAGAAACAGATTTTGTTCTACAGTGCAATACTTTCTTTTCTTACACTATGCTTTTAGATTTTATATTCTAATGCTTCATTATAATTTCATATTAGTATTTTATAATTCATTGAGCAAAAAATAAAAATATGAATGAATACTAGTACAGAGCACTCAGTGAAAGCAAAGACATCAAAAATCTAGGAAATCTGTCTTATAAAGCATGGATTTTCCTTATGTTTCCTACAGTATATACTCAAAATAATATTCCTACTTCAAATTTAGAAACAATGGTTGCCTTTAAATAGAAGCATCTGTTGTAATGGTTTCAGTTAATGAACGACGGAAAGCTGTACTCAGTAGATTACATTAGGAATATATATGATTTGGATGAAGATATGTAGTTATATATACAATTTTGTAGACTATACACAGAAGGGGAAATTAAGTCAATGCAACCAATGTTAAGGGATCATGTCCCAAAATTGATTGAATGTATCATATTTTATTGCAACAAACTTTGTTGGAACATGGTGTCTTGTCCAAATTGTATAAAATGGTAAAGAGGGAAACTAAAGCATGTAATGTTACATATTGGAACTATTTTACCCAAATCAATAATAGACTACCAAGTGAAGAAGATAAAAAATAATTTCTCTTATCACCTAAACATACTACTTCATCTCTTAGATAGCATTTGTTTATATGGAAATTTTTACATAGATCCTTCTTCACTCCTCATAAAATTGAATTGATGTACAAGAAAAAGCAACTTTTGTTGGAGATGCAGGCTAGAACTTAAAGCAGACTGGCAACACATTCTTTGATTATACTGTCTTGATTCCTTTTCAGAATAATATTAATTTCTTACAGGCATTTTTGGAGATTATTTTATCTAACTCATTAATGCTTTAGCCCTTTCCCATTTGTGCTAAAAGAATGAAATATAACATATTGTGGACTGTATTGACCATCATCAGAAAAGTGATCAAACAAAACTGGAAAGATGAATTTACTCCCTCGTTTAAAGAATTTATAAGTTTAACAACCAAAGTAACTCATCTAGAAATTATTACGGTCAGATCAAGAATGTACAGAATTACCTCTTGCCTTAATGTATGGACAAAATTTAAAGAACTGCTTGACAAGCAAAAATAAAAAAAATATTCTGGAATTGAACAGACATGCAACAACAGGAATGACTCGAAGGTTGATGGAGACTCTTGTAAATAGTTTTCTTTGCTTCTGCATGTATATGATTAGTTTTTTTCCCTGCTTTTAAATATGTATTTACATTTCTGATTATAAATTGTGTAGTGATTATATTTTATGAAAATTAAATGAAAAAAAAAAAAAAAGAAAAGAAATCTGAGCTTAAATAGCTACAGAAGCATTATGAAAAGTACCTGGCATAAAAGTTAATCAGATATCTTCTCTTAGAAAAAAAATCTTGAGATAAATTATCTCAGCCTGAGTTCTCTTTCTAGCTGTCTATCCATTTCCCTTTCTCTCTCTCTCTCTCTCTCTCTCTCTTTCCACTCCTCCTCAATAGGAGGTAGCTTAAGCCACAAACTTAAAATACCAGTCACTCTGAAAAAAAAAATACATGCAACAAAAATATAAAAGTGAAAAGGTAAATAAATGAAGATTAACATTGACACTGCAGGCGGGGTGGCACATGTCTGAATTTCTAGGTCAAATAACTCTTCTTATAATTGGAAGTCATGTAAAAAAGAACACTTTTCAAGCCATATGATATGTAAATCGGACCTTCGTGTACAACAACTGTATACCTCCAGTGTTTGCAGCTATTTCAACATCTTAGGATTGATCATAAACAATCAACAATTAAGACATAAACAGTTAAAGATTATTGTTAATTAAAACATTAACAATGAGTTAGACTTGAACTTTTGTTATTCTATTCAATGGCCACATGCAAAGATATCATAATATCTGAGTTTCAGATATAGAAAGTAACACACAGTCAAAATATTTTTCAAAACTGAATAAAATTTTTTATAGATCATCAATTCATCAACTTTAATAAGTAGAAAGAATGAAGCAAATAAAGAAAGAAAAACAAACTAAGTTATTATGCATTTATTGTCTAAACAGACTCTTTCAAAGCACTGCATGACTTGAACCACAGCATTCTTATTTATCTTTTCAGTCAAGGTAATGGCAGTAAGAATAAATTTTATAAGCCAGTTTCACTGAAGTTTATTGAGTTCAAATGAACATCCAGAAAATGTACTCAAGAGTCAGAGTGACATCAACTTTTACAACATTTCTGATGATTAGGTACTACGTCACTCAGACCTCTGGCTACTTCTGGATTTACTGTGGTGCATGAGAGAGATGGTTATTCTTGTACTGTAAATGCAAAATTGCCCATGTTACACTTGGGGAAAAAACACAAATAATAGTTTTGCCAATCATCCTTCAGAACAAATGATGCAACAGTAATAGCACCATAGTACTGGTATTAGGCTTTCAAGATGGAAAGAAGTGAGCAAGAACTCCTTAACCAGATGGTGGTGCACCAGGTACTTAATACCAAAGTATTTTGCAAGCTGCTTTCTACAGTTCTGGATACAGACGACTTATATAAACAGGTTAACAATAGTTGTTAAATTCACTGAAATCTTTAACAACCCTCCAACATGATCTCCTGAACTTCTACAAAGCAAGTGGTTTCGCAAACATTTGGACTAAAGACTTGAATATCCATCCATAATACATAAGACAAACTGGAGGGGCTGATTTTGATATTCAATATTTCTCTCATCTCTGGAAGTATATTCCATTATATGTAAAACAGGGTGATATCCTCAATTCCTTTAAGGCAAACATTGACAATTAAAAGGGCATCCTTACACTTATCGTAGGTCTAGCTTTTCTGCTCTTGCTATAAACTGGACATGCTCTATAAGTGCAGGTGTTGACATGGGGGCTATAGACTGTGGACTGCCATTGCCTTGTTTAACTTTATGGATTTATTTATCCAAGAATAAAAGTAAAAGGTGTATTAAAAAAAAAAATGTAAATCTGAATCTGTAAAACTGAAAAAATTGCTATAGCCTGAACTGTGACCAAATAAGAAATTGTAAGCTCCCTTCAACATATTCCATATTTTGCTAAATACACTATGATGGTGATAAAAGTGTTTGGGTTGTACAGTGAACTTACAACCTTAACACCCATTACAAAATGAATCAATGTATTTAAAAATATCTGATAAATATATGATGTGTTTATTCTTAGTGTATCACACAATAGTGCTCTTGCTTGAAATCTGAATAGAAGGTAAATTATATATTATTAATAAAAACTTAGCATTTTAAAGAATACTGATACAGTTATGAAACTAGGATACAGCCACTTTATAGTTTTACTCAGTTAATATATATATATATATATATATATATATATATATATATATATATATATATATATATCAAACACATTGTGGTCAGCTGTAGCCTTGCTATATCCACCACTGCTGCAGGTGCTCTCTAACCTCTCAGTTTACTGACCATCTTTGACAGTGCTAGTGGAAAGCAGCAAACATGATATTTTGTTAGATACAGTGCAGCTTCAGACAGCCAGTTCAAAGTGCTTGCTACCACCCTAATATAAACACCATGTTATTATTTTCGTATATTTGCATAAAAAACTCATCTGTTGCAGAAAACATGCATTCATCTTATACATGTACAGCAAGTTAACACAAAACAGATTCTTGTCTTCTATTTTCATTTCAGCTATCATTCAGTTTTATTATCTGCATTTACTTTCTCTGTAGGTTTACTCAGAAAGTTGTTTGACCAATCAGTATACTTGTGACATCTCCACTCAGGGACAGTAATCAAGGAGTCTGAATCCTCACCACTGACACTGTAGAGGGACGTTCCCTTGGAACAAAAATGGATACACTCAGAATTTCCAGATGCAGCTCTCTGCATCAAGCATAATTTCCCTGAAGAGCACCCAGGAAACATACGCAGTCTGGGGTCTGGATTTCTCTCTCACTCTCCCTCTCTCTCTCTCTCTCTCTCTGCCTCTCTTTCTCTCTGTCTGCCTCTCTTTCTCTCTCTCTCTCTCCTTTTCTCTCTCTCTCTCCCCACACTGGCACAGCTATAGAGTTTATGCTTCAGCCAACTGTCCAAGTCAAGTCATCCACCACTCTCTCTGTGAAATCAGTGCTTCATCTCTCTGCTCCAAGCAGCTGATGGCTGGCATGGATTTACTAGCAATGTCTCCTTCTGCCTAGACTATAAGGTAGTTACTACCACCATACACTCCAAAGGTGGCTACTCAGCTACTCTAAGGCTCTAATAAGGGTACCCAATTATACTGAGTGAAATTAATATTAATACAATTGATTGTGTTTAGCCAATGCATTAAGGCTGTCAGGAGTGAGCACAGAGTCATCAAATAGCTATGAGTATGCTCAAAGATTAAAATATTCTATAAAGAACCAGCCAAAATGAAAGATTTACATACATTTAATAATAAACAATAAAAGAACACGAAAATACTAAATATCTATTTACAACAGAATTTTAGTCACATTAAATATTAAAATAACACAGATGAATAAATTCACACATATACAGAAAATCAGTATTTAACTAATCTCACTATATTTTCCTAATTGATCTAGACAATTACTATTCCCTAGTTCACTTACTAGAGCAAGGCAAGATGAAGTAGGTGAGGGGTCCTTCTATGTCTGTTTCCAAAAACAGACTGCTAAGTCACTGAGAGACTTTTCTCTGTAATATCTAAATATTATTTCTGAGTTGGTTACAAAATGGCATCACATCTGGTCATCTGACTCTGTTTCCCCACTACTCCTATCACTTGAAACTGCCAGGATTTAGCACATGTGTGTTACAATACATATCTTGAGCTTTGCTAAAGTTTATTGCAGCAGCTGGAAGTTGTAAAACAATTTTAACACTTCTAGTCTCCCTACAGAAACTAACAAACCATGCTTCTTACAGACATGCCATCTCTGGCTTCATTCAAAACTGTGAGATAACATCTTTATGGCCTAGGCCCAGTAATTTAATTTCAGAATATTTTTCAAAGTCAGGTGGGTTGAGATTAACCTCTTCTCTTCCAGTATCCTCTGTTAAAACATATATATTTAATCAGTTGCAATACTGTCAGGACCCACTGTTGGTACATTTGTTTAACACAAGCAACTTTAAAAACACATTTTCAACACAGCACCTGTACAAATCAGTTTATGACATATAATTATTTACAAAATTCCAGGTAGCTGTGCTGGAATATGTTACACTGTCCTACATCTCTTGGCATAGCTGGCAATACCTCACATCATCACATATCTCCCCCCTTTGAAGACTCAAGCTAGTTTTTCAAGTGACCCTTGAGAAACATTGTGCGAGAGGAATGAGCTTGTCTGGGAAAACACAAACCCATACCCTGTCTTGAGATCCCATCTGCATTGGCATTGCTAACTCCACTACGGTGCTGCACTGTCATATCATATGCCTACAACCCTAGGCTCCACCTTAGTAACTTGGCATTTTGCTGGCTGGCATGATGTAATCATAGATACCCTAAGACTCCTCCTGCCACCTACTGCAAATACTTAGCACCAGATCCTTCCTATCATGGTAAGGCTTAATCATGTTACCATGGTACAGTTTGCGCCCCTGCCTCCTGCTTAGCAGTTCTACTATGCAGTTAAAATCACTGACCTTCCTTGCCACTTTGAAGGGTCCCCCCCAAGCTGCTTGCAGCTTATTATATCTGACAGGAATGAGAACCATAACCTGCTGTTCCACAGCATACTCTTGGGCTCAAGCATTCCTGTCATACTAGACCTTTTTTCTGCTGTTGGGCTCCTGACAGGTTGTCATAGGCCAAGCCCATGAGCTCCCTAAGCCTTGTCCTGGAGTTTAGGAAATATGCCACAACAGACTCCTTGTGGGATACCCATCACCCACCCATTCATCACAAATCAAATCTAAGGGTCCCTTCACCCTATGCCCATACAGCAACTCAAAGTGTGAAAAACCTGTGGATTCCTGGGGTGCCTTTCTGTATGCAAACAGCAGATGGGGCAAATATGTGTCCCACTATCTCTTAAACTGGTTGCAAATTCCCATAGCATATTTAGTGTAGAGTTTAACCTCTCCACAAGACCATTAGTCTGGGGATGGTAGGTGATGGTTTTTAGGTGCTTCACCCCACAGTGCTTCCACAGACAAGCTAGCAGGTCTAACATGAAATTGTCACCTCTGTGTCAAAGTATTTGCCACCTTTCCCTGCCTTGATAGAGGAGAGAGCCACTGCCTCAGGGCATCTAGTAGTAAAATCTATTACCACCAGGAAATACTCTACCCTGTGGAACTTGGGGTTTTCAGGGTCCCCACAATATCTATAGCTACCCTCTGAAATGGGTCCTCAATCACAGCCAAAGGCATCAAAGGAGCCTTGACCTTGTATCCTGCCTTGTCTACTTTTTGGCACTGCTCACAGGGCCTGCAGTACTCTATTACATCCCTTGCAATCCCAGGCCAATAACATTTCTGCACAATATATCTCTTGGTAGGCTTTATGCCCATATGACCTGCAAAATGAATGTCATGGGCTATGGCTAAAAGTGTCAGACAGTAGCATCTAGGCATTACCAACTGCTGTATTACCTCACCCTCTAGCCTTCCCCCAGGGGTCTAGTATCTATACAGTAACCCTTTGTTCCAGTATACCGACTCCCATTTTCCTTGAGAATCAGGCACCTCCCTAGCTACCTCCCTCAAGCCTCTTAGTACAGGGTCTGAGAGCTGACCCTGTCTCAACTCTACCTTATCTCTTCCCAGCCCCCCTTCTACAGAAAGCTTGGTATCATCTGACAGTAGTGCTATCAGTTTGGTTACTACCACTCACCTCTGCTCTTGCAGTCACTCTGTCCAAGGAAACATCATTACCTACAAGCAGCTGTGGCCCACCTTCAGGCTCAGCCACAACACCAGCCCTGCCTTTAGGTGTGAGGTCTGTCTGAGTCTCCTACAGGCTACCAGTACCACATGCCTGCCTCCAAACCTTACTGTGTGTAACTGCATGCACACAAGGTACTGCATTATCAAACTTATTCCTTATCCAAAAATCTGCAGGGATATACTCAAACACACCTACTTACTTGCTTCCTTTTCCGCCCTCCAAGTCAAGGAGAACCCTGCACACAGGAATTTTGAACTGGGTCCTTCCTAAAGCTCTAACTAGAGTGAACTACTCAAGCAAGAACTGCTCCTGTTTAACCACTGCAGGCTTCACAATGATTATGTCAGAGGCTGTCTCTATCTTAGTAGTGGCCTGTTCCCCATCCACTAAGATTAGACATAAACTCTGGTGATAGTTTGGTACCCTTGTTGTCTCCAGATGACTTGCCACTGGCATACTGTTATTCCCACTTGCTGGCACCCCCACCTTGTCTCCATGGACATCTATATGATGCATGACCCCAATGCTTACATTTAAAACATTTAACCCTTGACCTTGGCCATGTACATGAGCTAGTGGCTTCCCCTGTTACTGGTTGACTCTGCTGGGATGGTTTAGGCTTCCCACCATGGGTTCCCTATATATCCATATGCGGCACTGGGTTTCCCCTTCTTGTGCAGTGATACACTGCTTGCTAAGTAGAAATCCCCATTTTCCCCAGCTCACCTGCAGAGTTGCACTCTTGGTCTGCCATCCAGATGCTCATGTCCTCAAAGTGCTAAGGGCTTGTTCCCTCACCAAAATATCTGCCAGCTCTTCAAAAATGGTGACCTGACACCCACTCATCCACCTATGAAAATATGTGCTTAACTCAGCAGTATAATCACACACACTTTCATTTGCCTTGTGTCTATGCTTATGAAACTTTTTTTCTGTAAGGTTCAGGTGTTAACTTAAAACATTCTAGTAAACAACGTTTGACTTTATCATAATTTAAACAATCACTATCGGACAATTTAGAAACAAAATTTACAGATTTACCATGGAGTAATGGGATCAGGAACTGTACCCAGAGCCCTTTATCAACATTATACTTTTTACATATCTGTTCAAATATATGAATAAAGCTATCAAAATGATCACCCCCTGTAAATGGTGGAAGAAATTTACTGACCTTTTTTGCTTCTGGGATTCAGTTATTCCCTTCCCTGTTACTTCCATGACCCTGATTAAGAGTCAGCATCTCCCCCACATATTGATGCTGCTTCTTATTTTCTTTATCCTCCAAATACCACAGTCTCTCATTTTTTTTCAACCTCTAAACACCACAGCGTCTCTTTTTCTTCAGCCTCCAAACACCTCAGTCTCTCTGCTGATTCTAGTTCCATATGTTTGGCCTCCAGTTCAAGTCTCTTTGACTCCAGACAGAGGAAAAGGTGAACAGTCCTGTTTCTGAGAGCTGCAAATCCCCATCACCAGACTGGTTATCTTTCTGGTTGCTAGTCTGAGCTGCAGCTAAGGCTGAAATAATTTCCTCTTTGGTCAGGTTGGCATGCAACAGCCCTCTGGCTCTGCACACCTTGGCCAACTGGTTCTTTGTCACCTTGCCATAATCCTCTGCTGACATCTTTGCCTGTTTTTCCTGAATAAACTAAACTAACAAAAAATAAACAAAAACTGTTGCAAAAATGAAACTCTGTATGTTTACCTTATGGTTGCTTGAGAGTCCACCCACTTTCAGTGACAACTGCTTACAGGCTACAGAAGTTCAATTAATATCCACACCACCATTCACCAATATGTGAAGTCCCCACTCTGTGCCAGTTATCTATGAGCCTGAATCCTCACCACTGACATTGGAGAGAGATGTTCACTTGGAACAAAAATGGATACATTCAGTATTTCCAGATGCAGCTCTCTACATCAAGCACAATTTCCCTAAAGAGCACACAGAGAACACATTCAGTCCAGGGTCTGGGTTTTTTCTCTCTCTCTCTTGCTCTCCCTCTCTCTCTTTCTTTCTCCTCCTCTCGCTCCAGGTCCCCAGTAATACTCCCCATTGGCACAACTATGCAGTTGAGTCTTCAGCTAAGTATGCAATCCAAGTCCTCCACCACTCTCTCTGTGAAACAAGTAGTAAATGTTCCTGTTCTAAGCAGGTGACACACATGCACTCTTCAAGATTTGATTTTCACACACATACACACACACACACACACACACACACACACACACACACACACACGCACACACGCACGCACACACGCACACACAAACACACACACACACACACACACACCTGGGAAAGACTGGCACAGATTTATTAGCTATGCCCCCCGTCTGCTCAGACTATAAGGTAATTACAGCCACCAGGCACTCCAAAGCCAACTACTCTAGGTCTCTTACACAGGTATCCAATTATAGAGTGAAATTAATATTATTATGAATGATAGTGTTTGGCCAATACAGTAAGGCATTCAGGAGTGGCCACAGAGTAATCAGATAGATATGAATACTCTCAAAGATGCATTTGCATGAAGGCATGCTGTTGTATTCCTACACAGACAGAGGTCTGTGTATGAGTGCAGGGGGTGTGTCTGAGAGCAGTGCTTTTACAATATACACACCCCCTGCACTCCAGAGGTGCCATACAGCAATACAAAAGCAGCAAAAGTGTCTGCAGACACCTGTTAGTGTCCATGGACATACCCTCAACCTCTTAGGTTCATAGGTTGGCACTAGGCTGTCAGCCCTAGGGCCTATACAAGCCTAGCCATAACAATTCCCTGGCTATTTCTTCCCACACTATTTACTTCCCTGGACCCCTATCTAGCAGGGTGACTGACATGATCCCTGGGGTGAATTTCCTTCTCTCATCCAATCGTCAAGGCTCCTTTTGAAGAGAGTCAAAGAGGCGCTCTGCTTGGCATGTATGGGCAATCTATTTCAGAGTTGGGGGAATCTCTGGGTCAGGAACCTATCCCTCCAGCATGTTTCATTTGTTGTGATGACAAGGTTTAGATCCCTGGAGCATGTGGCTCCGAGGGATTGGGATTTCTTTAAGTATAGCATGTGCAACAGCTCTGGGTTTGACATGGCCTTGTATGTTAAGCAGAGATCACCTCTGAGTAGATGATATGCAACAGAGTATAGCTGGAGTTTTTTAAGGTGTCAGCGTAGGCCAGTGATTCTTTTAGTGAGGTATTTCTGCGGCCTTTCCAGTTGTTGCAGATGTCTTGAGAGGTACATACCAAATGGGGCATTGTATTCTATAATAGGTCTAATGAGGGATGAGTACAGTGGGGCAATGACCTCCTTTTTTCTGGAAGAAAAGCCCTTAGTCATGAGGTGTGCCACATAGGATTTCCTGACTGTTGTGGTGATGTGGTTATCAAAGGTGAGACCACTGTCCACCTGTGTCCGTAAGTCTCTTATCATACTTTTGGTGTTTAGTGTACTGTCACCCATGTGGTAATTCACAGGTACATGTTTTTTCCCAAAGGGGATAGCTATACATTTCTTGGCATTGAGCTTGAGCCCATGGCTCTGGCACCAAACATCTGTTTCTGTAAGGCCCTTTTGTGGAGTATCCACATCATTTGGGGATTCAATAATGGCTCCCAGTTTGCAGTCATCTGCAAACTTTGTTAGCCAAAGTCCCTTAGTGTTGGCCTGTACTTCAGAGAAGCAGATGCCAAACAAGAATGGTCCCAGGACTGAACCCTGAGGTACTCCACTTGACACTTGTCTGGAGCTGGATTTGGAGTCAGCTACTTTTACAGTGTGGGTTCTGTCAGTAAGCCAGTTGGCAACCCATCGAGTGACGTAGGGATTAATGCCCAGCTTAGTAAGTCTATCTATGATTCCAGAGTGGGGGATGGTGTCAAAGGCCTTGGCAAGGTCCAGATAGGCTGTGTGGACTGCTTTACCCTCATCCATGGCTCTGGAGACTGCTTTGAAAAAGTCAATCAGGTTCAGGAGACAAGATCGGCCCTTCACGAACCCAAACTGGATGGGGCCCAGTGTTTGAAGGTTGCCAGTGTCTTTGTTTATAAGTTCCATGATGATACATTCCATGGCCTTGCAGATCAGGCTTGTCAGACTGATGGGGCAGTAGTTCCCGGGATCCAAGGTGGATTCCCCCCTTTTGGAGTGGGATAACTGTAGCTGTACGCCACTCCATTGGCACAAAGCCTGAGGTGAGGCTATGATTAAACGTGACACTTAGGTGAGGTGCCAGTTCATTTTGTAGTTCATGTAATACACAGCCCAGGATGTCATCTGGTCCCATGGATGCTGTATTTTTAGTGTTGGAGAGTTCGTTTTTTACCTGTGTGGCCATTATTACCAGAATTTGGCAATCTTCCGGTATTGAAATGGGCCATTTAGGGGGTGAGAGGAGAGTGCAGGTGGCACTGAATTGATCTGCCAGGATATTATTATTATTATTATTATTATTATTATTATTATTATTATTATTATCATATTATTTTGGTTGTATCTTAATATTTTCCAGTATGTTTAGAAAGGTGTAGTGAGAATATTGGGGCATGGTGAGGGGATCTGTAGCAAGCTACAATTTGGATTGCAGTCTTACCTACTGTTAGTTGTACCTGGAGAATTTCAGATGCATTGTGTTGGGCAACTAGCCTGGTGGTGTGAATAGCCGTGGTGAATATGGACACTCCTCCATCTTTAGTGTTTTTGGTCCTGGTTTGGTGGACAAAGCCTAAAATGATGGGGGGGACAAATAGGGACATATTTTAAATATAGCTCTTACAAACTTAGAAAGTTGATAGAATAATAGGTTATGCATTAGCATGAATTTTCTGAAGGATGTGGAGTCCTAAACTCAAATGTTTGTCATTAGCAATGACTTCAATCCTCAGGTATTTGTCAGAAAAGTACAGATTTCAGGAGGAACACACCAAAATATGAGGCAGAAATCTGGACACTCTGTCAAAATTGTACAGTTGAGAGTTATGTCCATGGAGCTTACCTCTCAACTATTTTTGAAATATGTACTGATAGTTGCCTCATATATTTTGGTGTGTTCCTCCTAAAATGTGTACCTCCCTGACTCCAAGGAACCAAAACATTAAGCTAATGCAAAACCTGTATTTTCTATCACCTTTCTAAGTTTGTTAGAGCAATACACAGATAATGATGCAGAAAGCAATGTGCAAACCCCTACAGTAAATAAAAATAAAGCACATATGTATTTTTTTTTGTCTGCAATAAAGTTAAGCATAGCTGAGTGGGAGTGCATGTTGCGCAGCTATGCTTAGACTAGTTGACACATCTCAATGAGCTAAATACAAATATATGGCAAACACAGATTAAAGTGAAATAGCATAGTGGTTGCATCTTTTGCTTAGCAAGCAGGCATGTGTGGTTCGAGTCCCCATTCAGTCTATTCATTTTTATCTGTTAAAAAATCACAAAAACATATTTTGTTATCAGTAGGTAGTGAATAATATATATATATATATATATATATATATAAATATATATATATATGTATGTATGTATATATATATATATATATATATATATATATATATATATATATATATATATATATATATATATATATGTATATATATATATATATATATATATATATATATATATATATATAATTTGTTAACCAGGTTAGTGTAGCAGGTCCAAATGTGAGGTTTCAGTATAGTACAGATGTGAAACCCCCATAGAAACACAAGTGTCCCATAAAAGCATAGCCACAAAAGAATGTATTGTAATGAAAGCACATAGGGGGATGTTACGGAAGGTAGACATACATATCATAATATGTCATTTATGAGGAATCAACCCCACAATGCTGATAGTCTGTAATAGGAAAGTTGAACAATGCTAACTTGTGCTCAGCTATGCTTAGCCAGTATAAGCATTGTTTAAATGTAAATTCTAAGCAAGAATTAGTGTAGCTAAGCAGATTTGTGCAGTGGCAAGCAGTGCTTAGCATCTACCCCTCTAAGCAAAGCTTATACTAGCTAAGCAGGCATGCCTAGTAATTAGATTAGCTTAGCATATTCAAAACCATCCAACCAGAGAAAAGGGTGGGGAATTGGTCATATTTAAACCTCGCAGGTGGGAATACAGCTCATAACCAGTTGTAGGTCCCCACTGTAGGCACTATGGCTGGTGTTGGAGATGGTGTGCATTTTAGGGTGCAGTGCTGGGGTATGCAGGAGACCAGGGTCAAGGTAGAACTCCTTGTAAAAAACATGACATGAGACTGCTACAGGACCAGTACCAGGGCTCCCAGTACAAAGTGGAGGCCTGGGAATGTCTCACCCACAATCTCATCAGTGCCACTGGTATCCCTTGGACTGGTGACCAGGTCCAGCACCACTTTGCCGACTTGAAGTGGAGGAAATGAGAGCTCTTGGACCAGTGGGTCCAAGTTGCATGGCAGAGGAATGTCCCAGGTATAAGTATTAATATCAATAACTGTTCACCAAAGTCCAGCCTGTGTATGTGATGGATAGGTATGCATAAATGTTCCTCTATCTTCTTTACAGCTCCAACTGAGTGGCTGGGAACCAGAAAGCCCATGCAAGTAGGCTGCTAAGGCTGCATCATGAGGCTGGTGATTAACAATATAGCTTGTAGTATTCATACCAAATAAATATAAAGGAGTAGAATGTCACCTTGCAGTATTAAAAATGGGTATGGTTTGTACTGAATAAACCAGACAATATTACAGTAACAGTCTCATATAGGTTATATATAAATAAAACTGTAACTGCTTGTCAATAAAATTCAAAACCCTGGACTGGTTTTGTTTACTTTGGTATTGTATGAATTGAAATGTGTACAGGTTATGCACAGCAACTATAACTCTGAAAGCATTAAACAATCAAGTCTCATCTGACAAAGTTAGTGCCTCTCTAAGACATGAGATTAACTGATATGAAATGTTTCATGCACCAAGATCTGATATTTGAATAGTAATGTTCTGTTAACCACTGTTTTCCACACTGTGCTATGTCAAAAGGTATGTATAAGAATGTATGTATAAGAATGTTATAATTACAAGGTCAGATTGTACAACCAAGAGAGAATTAGACAGAAAACATTCAAGGAAGAGACAGCAGTTTCTGAATAGCTTGTTCTGATGAAACAGAAAAAAAGTTTGTTGTATTTTATGCAGGAACAGTTTGAATCCTGGGAGTGGCAGTAATCTATATGCATAAGTTCACCTAGGATTTTGTGAATATGTGTAGAAACAGTCAGTTAGTGTTAACCGAAATTTCCTCCACAGGTCTGCCAGGTAAGAAAAGGTATAAAGTAGCTGTGAGGAGGCTGTAGTTATACTGTGTCCAACAGCCATTGTCGAACCCCAAGGCTGCAAATGACAGCAAGAGAAGTACAGACACCAAGTAGTCTCCCCCATAAAATGTTCAAGTGTCATGCTATCACAGCTACTGGCCCTGCTGCCAACAATCAGAGTGACTGATAAAAATCAAGGCAAACTATGGCAGTAGCACACACACACACACACACACACACACACACACACACACACACACACACACACACACACATGCACAGTATGAGTGCACATATGTAACCCTGACTATGTGAATATGGATAGAAACAGTCAGGTAGTGTTAACAGAAATGGTCTCCACAGGTCTGCCAGGTAAGAAAAGTATAAAGCACTATAAGAAGGCTGTAATTATACACTGTGTACAAACATACCACTGCCCAACCCAAGGCCATAGGTTGTTGTAATAATACCTGTAGAGTAATGATTAGAGCAATGATCATTAAAGCTGTGAGCTCTGCTATAATCTACATTTGTTAATTGAAATCTCACTCCTCCACCTTACCTTCACAAATAATCTAAACACATAAATGAATGGGTATGTTTTCCACCAAACCTACCATTGGGACATGTGTCCTATTGTTCTACAAATATTGAAATGTTTTCCAATTAATGTTCCCTGTTCAAATGCTATCATTAGTGGCCTGCTGCTATCAATGTAACCTGCATGCCTGTGTAATGCCCACAGTGGTTCCATATATGCATGTGTTCTGTTTGCTATGCAAATGTTCCAAATCTGTTGTTTTGGGTTAATGGGAATACTTATGGATGCTGTTATAACTAATCCTGGAATGTGTTTTTCATGACTACCCAACATGCTGTCTTGTCTGTGTTCCTACCCAACCAACCTCCCCAAATATACCTACTATCCTTCCCGAACATCCCACTCTCACCTTAAAAAATAAAAGGGCAATCTGTTTCCTAAAAAAATGTTGCCCCATACATAGATGTCCATTCCGCACATGTGTCCACTGGACACATGTAATCTGGTCTAATTGGCTTCACAACATATTATTGTTGTCCTCACCCCTCTCTCAGGGGTTTCAGTGTCCAAATTTACCTTGAAATTCAGTATACATGCACAGTTGTTGCTGTAGAAGAAATGAACAGCTATGGACCTTCCCTGCATCCATCTTGCACATCCCTAGCTATATTTCATATTGTTTTTTCCTCTTCATGCCCCCTTTTTCAACACTTTCCTATCACCCTTTTTTTCTTATTTTTAAAGAAATTAGCTTGGTGGTAAGCAGGAGTAAGCAGTAGT